>NC_143028.1:38302500-38602500 GCF_057628025.1 Oncorhynchus mykiss | reverse complement strand
TTGTTGTTGTTGTTGTTGTGATGTCCGTGACCAGTGGTTAATGGACGATGAGGCGTTCCGGGCAACAAGCAGTAATTGCCTGGAGCACAACAGTGATTACAGGGACACATTGGAGTATATGACTTCATAACTGGCACCATTTAATGATTATGTGGTGCAACTCACAGTACTGTGGTCAGCTAATCACACTAGACTGGCTGGTACACATCTCAATGCAAACGAGCCGTGACTGGAAAACAGAGTAGCAGCTCGCCCACACAGCTCAGCACCATTCAAAACGAGAGCATTCATATCATTATGACTGTGATCCTCTGCCACCGGCAGTGCCATGATTAGTGTCACCACGGATGGACAGGTTTAATTGAAGATAAACTAATCTCCTCCTGTCAGTAAGCAGTGGATGAATACTCACAAATTTCTCAGCTTTTACAAGCACAGATTGTCCTTTTAGGATGGCACAATGAAAAACATTACAATGACATTGTCTAAAGTTTTCAGAAACTATGAATGAAAATGTTAATTATATTAAACAGTCATTGTACATTTAAGTGATACTACCCTCGAAGCCGGTGTTTGGAGGATATATTGGCATTGGTGTTGTTAGGCAGGTTTTTTTTTTTTTTACCTCTTTTGTATCTCTTGCTTGCTAGCTAGCCAACTACGGCTAACTTGCGCTCACGTCAAACAATGCATCCAGAAAAATAACAGTAGCTGCATTTGTTGAAGCTGTTTCCTATTGACATTTATTTGGACGCATCCATAACAATGAGATAATGAGACGCTATTTTGCCTGGCATAGAAAATATGTTGTTCAGAGGAGCTATCCAACGCCACAGCTAACACAATCACTTCAAACTGAATATGAAAATACTGCAAACTAGCAGCACTTCGTTTCGTTTCACCTTTTTCAATTTGTATATATCCATAAAAATGATGCCAGCTGATTCATGATTTCGACTGGCTGAGAAACGCTGCGTCTCGTCCCGACTCCTGACAAGTTCATTACTATGGTACAGCAGGAGATCGAATTTGAATATTGAAACAATGTTGCAAATGTCGGAGAAACAGACAGCAACGTTTACACAAATCTCCGCTGTTGAAACTAAATGTTAGTCTAAAAGAAATGTGAGATAGAGAGGAAGATCACATTTATATATTGTCTGGCTAGGCTGATGAGACAGTGGACCAAGCAGGCAGATGGAACATAGTAAATATGCAGTTTAACGTCATAGATTTACCCGGTGGTAATTTGTGGCATAGACACCTGCTGGAATACCGTTTTTAACCGATCAGCATTCAGGATTAGACCCACTGATTGTATATAACATGTTACAGACAATCTGTAGGGGGATAATATAATTGACTGGGGCATCATGTGTTATGTCACTCCTTGTCATTTTAATTACATATGGAATCCTAACTTCCTGACAGATCACATAGGTTTAAAAAACTAAATGTGTATTATATTATTTGATTACATTCTCAGACCTAATGCTGCGTTAATTTTCAAGTGGGGAGGTGGTAATTACCAGTGAAGTGAAGTCGTAAATCCCAATTGGATGCATTCGTGTGTTTGAACTCACCGAGAAACGCAGATTGGCTAATGGTCAACACACTGCATCAACCATAAACTAAGTAACTATTACAGCGATCACGCTTGTAAACAAATTATAGCGTTCAAAAACCATATTAATAGATAGCTTTATATAAAATGTTTTGTTGTTGCATGACTGTCGAAAAGGCTGTTATAGAGGTAATTTCCTTAGTAGGTGATGTCAGAGACTACTAGCATGTTGGAAAAATCGGAGCTCAGGGATGATATACGAGTTCAATTAAATTCAATTGACTTTATTGACTTGGCAAGTTCATTATTACTTACATTGTCAAAGTATACATATAGAAAAATAAAATATATACACGATTTAAATATATACGAGTTTATATACGAGTTTCCCACTTGCTACCAGTTGGGGGGCGTTCCCAGTCGTGAGTGATTAATACAACCTTCCCACCTGGGGCCTGTTGCACAAAACTAGGATAAGGGATTAAGCCAGGATATCTTGGTGATCCTGGCTCAATTGATCCGTAATCCGGTTGCACTAAAGATGGATAGGGGGCAGGAGGATATGTTATGGTATAAATTACCATGGAGATTTATTCTGTGGAGCTAGCCTGCTCCAGACCAGGCTAAATTCCAGGATCTATTTAATCTCATCCCTAATGTCAGTCAGCAGTCACCACAAATGGAAACCAATAGTTATTTCACTGCTCACTATACATTGTTATCACATATAACTAGACCCACTGTTATTTAAACGTTTGTGATCATTAATTTCAATGATTTTGGATAAAAAATGATTTTTAGATGATGTTGCTATCATTAGATAATTTACAGTTTCCCATAGACTATAAGGCTATATATAAAATGCTAGAATATTAGGGCCACAGAGGGGAAAAAAACACAAGTCATAATATTGTAACCAGTTGTTTTAAAGGAGGACAGTTGTTAAAATGACAGATGTGGGGCATTTCGTGAAATTGTACTTCAGTATGGTTTCATAAACAAAGACATGCTGATGTGCCAGAATATTAAGTATCACATTGTCATAAGTATCAAAACTGTAAAAACAATATGTAGCTTTTCTGCAGAAAGAACCAGCCTCATAAATTTATGACTTTATCCTTTTTCTTCAGTGTGGCCCTAGTACTCTGTCATATAAACAAATACACATTCCATATGAATATAAAAACACAATGTGTAACATTATGTTCCTTTATTGAATAAGGACAAAACAAAGCAGGTAAACCATCAGCTCCTTTCAAAACTGAAGTCACAGTGACTCTACAAGATGGAAAGCACAGAATCTAAGCATATTATACAAAATGATACATATACAGACCTTTGAATGTGTATAACACACCCTGCATGTCTGCACACTAAAATAAATGCAGGACAAATCCATACACATCAACTGAACAGACAAATGAATGGATGCAGTAGCCTCCCTGCAGCCTTGTATTACACACAGTATACCGCACAAACATCATAAGAGGCCAAATTCGTCAAAAAACGAACCCAAAAAAACCCAAATTCCTCTGCCACCGCAGGACATATTTAACCAAAATTGAAAGCACACATACTAACTAAAATAATTCAACACATATTGGTCCCTCAGCAGCCGACCACTGTCGTCATCAGGGAAGATTGCCGGATTGTCCCAGTCCATGGCTGGTGGCACTCTGGGGGCCCTCTCCTTCCTCAGGCAGGCCACATTGTGGAGGACAGCACAAGCCACAGTAATATCACATGCCCTAACAGGGCTGACCCTTAATTTGTGAAGGCAGTGAAAGCGTGCCTTCAGGAGGCCAAAGGTCATTTCAACTCTGGCCCTGGTCCTGGCATGGGCATGGTTGTAGGCCTGCTGTGCTTCCTGGGGGTCTGTGAAAGGTGTCAGGAGAAAAGGCTGGCAGCCATACCCCCTGTCTCCCAGCAACACAGAGAATTCACCTGTCAACACAAAATCTCATCATTACTACCTCATAAACACAGTGATATTCTTGACACAGCCATGATGGTTATAAATAGGGGTTGTGTGGCTTACCTTGTGATAGGCACTGATAGATTTCAGAGGCCCGAAAGATTCTGGAGTCATGGACTGAGCCAGGCCATTTTGCCACAACATTGCTGATCACACAGTCAGCATTGCAGACCATCTGAAATCATAAGATGAGGAATATTACACCAATCAATGCACATCACTGGCAATGCAGAGTGTTCGTCAATGGACAATATCAAAAAGTTATGTTCACCTGAACATTAATGCTGTGAAAGGATTTCCTATTCACAAAATCAGCCTCATGGGCACCTGAGGGGGCTTTTATCCTTATGTGTGTGCAGTCCACTGCACCAATGACATTGGGGAAACCTGTCACACAAAGTAATGAGTATCCTACTATGTGTTAACAGTTGTCCTGTAATTTGTAGATCCTCTTACCTGCAATCCTATAGAACTCCTCTTTGATGTCACAGAGTCTTCTGTGGCCAGGGAAGGAGATGAAGACATCTGCTAATGCTTTGATAGCCAGACACACACTCCTTATTGTGCGGCAAATTGTGGCCTTGTTCAGCTGTTCTGCATCCCCCACTGAGTACAGGAAGGCTCCACTAGCAAAAAAGCGCAAGGCCACACAAACCATTTGCTCCACACTCAGTGCATGGCTCCGTGCAGTGCGGTGCTTAATCCTGGGACCCAGTAGTCTGCATAGATACCTGATGCCATCTGCAGAAAACCTGTATCTTTCATATAGATGGTCATCAGGGAAGGCCAGTGGGTCCAACCGGTCCCTGAAGACCCTTTCTCACCTGAAGGCTCTCCTCAGCACAAGTGCTTCTTCATCCACCACATCTCGCACGAATGGGCATGCCATTGTCAGAGCAGAAAGGAACACACAATTTTGGGCCTTCATATAGGCTAGTGGCCACACCTGGTGCTGGGGGGGGTGGGCAAAAGAGGGCGATGCCTTATAACGATGACGTGGTTGTACTGATTGCTGGGAAAATAAAAAAAACCTTAGAAAGATGCCACCGTCCTGTGTGCTCACAATAAGAGCTCATATGTCATGGCTCACTTGACTTTACGAGAATATACCTAATTTTTATTTTGAGCTGTGTCATCTTCTTGGAGCTGGGGGAGGAAAGAAAAATAATGATTAATACATTTGTGTTACAGTTAGCATACAGTGTACATTGAAGGCATATCTCACCTCCCTCTCAAGTTTTTTTATTTCAAGGTCCAGTTTCCTAATTGTCCTCTTTTTTTATTTCGAACTCCAGTGCAAGATTTTCCATCTTTTTCTTCTTGTACTGAATGTCTATGTCTGCCAGTTCTATTTGGCACCGGAGGTGGTTGCCATACAACTTTCTGATAGCTTGTGAGCTCTGTGAACACAATACAATTAGCGCAGCTGGAATTTGGCAGGATGTGGTGTCCTTTTATTAATACGCACTATGTTGCCAGGCTGGTTTTCCCACTGTATAGCATCTGGGTCCTGTAAAAGAAATTAGATTTTTTGATTTTGATGAGGACTCCTCACCATTGTAGAGTAAATAGTACTTTCACAGTCTTAACATGATACCTCATGCCTTCTGGAATCCAGAGAGATGGTCTCCTCCTCATCATCGTCTCCATCATGTGCTGTTGCTGC
This sequence comes from Oncorhynchus mykiss, assembly GCF_057628025.1. NCBI lineage: Eukaryota > Metazoa > Chordata > Actinopteri > Salmoniformes > Salmonidae > Oncorhynchus > Oncorhynchus mykiss. The sequence goes on along the minus strand of NC_143028.1, from coordinate 38,597,295 downwards.
TGCACTGGGGCCTTCACCCTATCACATTTAATCGGATTCATATTGAAGCTAGTAGACAAGACATGCCAGGCCTACAGTATGCCTTTGATGGAGTACTCACTGGATCAGCATCGTCTGGTGCTTGTGCTGGTGGCTCTAACAGGAACACAGTGCTGCCAGACACTGCAAGGCAATAGGTAAACCAAAGTCAGACAGTCCAAATTGATTCAATATGAATGTGGTTGTATCCCATGTAGAGATGGAAGGACATACCTTGAATGAAGTCTCTTTCCCCCCAGGGATCCCCTCTAAGACGGGCCTGCCTTTATTTAGCTCCAAGGCCATGTCCTCTGCTGGGGTAAGGTCAGCCTTTGGTGACCCACCACCCGTGCCTTGTCTGTGGGTATTCTTTTTCACTGCTAAAACAGTACAGACAATGTGTGAGCAGGCACCTTCTGGGTACAATATATGCTTGTGCTTTGTTAAATATTAGTCAGGGACCATACCATTCTGCAGAATGTTCTTGTATTTGATTTTGACCTGCTGCCATGTCCGTTTTGGCCCGTTCATGTTTAATCTACACACACACACACACACACACACACACACACACACACACACACACTTAATGGAGTCACACTGCAAAAAATTACTTGGTATTTTTGTCTTGTTTTCAGTAAAAATATCAAAAATTTTATCATAGCTTTATACAGTGTGATGGAGTTACTTTACACAATTTCACTCATATCTGCAGTGCATTTCAATAAAAAAAAATTAACCGTTTCATAATTACAGTACAACTGCATTTTTGGAGATGTGAATTAAATATTTGAATTGTAATTGTGATGTTTCAGCGGAGCGGTGAGTGTGTAATTGTGCACTACTTACGCATTCAGGCGGTCTGCAATACTTTGCCACGCTTTTTCTCTTTGCTTTATCACTGTGGCGGTGTTGCCTTTCTTCTTAATTATATATTTTACCTCCTCGTATGCCTCCATGAGGATTTGTGCTTCCGACGGGGAAAAGTACGCGGCTCTAGTTGCCATGGTAAATCAGTTAATCTGTGATCTGTGGCGGGGTCTATTTGAGTGAGCCGTGAGCGCGCACCTATCCAGGATTGGTTTCACCTGGCTTAATGAATCCGTGTCTGCTCATCCTGGCTTGGTCTTTGTGCAACCAATTAAGCCTGGACGCACATGTTTTGGCTTCATTGAGCTCAGCTGAGTCATTTATCCCGGATGTCTTAATTCTACTTTTGTGCAACAGGCCCCTGGTCATGAATGCAGAATTAGACCTAATCTTCAAACCACAGAACCAGTTTGCATCACAATAGTGTCTCCTTTCTCCTGAAGTGTACACTCGTTCACTACTTTCCACAGTAGCATGGAGGGAGTTTCCACAATATTTATTGTACCAGTATTTCCTATCAAATCAGTGATGGGAAGTGCTCAAATTGACACTTTGGGAGTAGGTAGAGATAATTGGGACGTAAAACAGTTGTTTTCTTCAGTACTGTGTGTTTGTTTCTTTAAAACGGTTGCGTGTTGCATTATGGGTGAGGTGACTAACATCACATTAGCCAATCAAATGGTTTGTATGCTGATACGTTGTTATGGAGTTAAAGTCAAACTGAAAACATAGAAGACTGATCAAACTTGGATTATGTTTGTTTATAAATTATTGAACATATATGATATATTTTAAAACTTGTATGAAATAGCCAGCGAATTTTCAAAAAATATGTGTCTTCTGAATTGGCCAAGACTGGCTCTTTGCTCTTAACGTAAGATTGCTTTTGGTCTAGCTAGCTACATTAGCTAAGTAGCTAGATATCTAACGTTAGCCAGCCCTCTGTTCAGTAGCGAATGGCCTCGCCCGAACGGTTGAGTGCATTGCGAGAGCGCAACAAATACTTGTTGATGCAATTGAGGCACCAAACCAAAAGTTTGTTGACTATCACCGGCAGCAAAGGAAGCTTGGAGAATGATTCAAAACGGACAGTACAAAACAACACAACGAAAAAGCCAGGTCAGAATAAAGAAAAAAGTCCCCATACAGAGAACATGGTGACCCTGATAGATGGTGACTTAGGCACTGCTAGGTCTGCTCTCAGCAAACCTACTGTACAGTTCAAGGAGAGAGACGACACGGAAACACAGACAACAGCACCACTGAGAACTGAAGGTAGGTAACCTTAACAAGCTAGATATGCCAATGAAATGCAAAGGCTGCTGACAGACTAATATTGGCATATCAGTCACACAATAAGATTTCCATAGAAATAATGCTGAACCCATTTTTCCTCAGGTGAGGCAGTGGAATCTGTGAATGTCACCCTCTGTCAGACCTCTACACCATACCTTGTCACGGGAACCAAGCTTAAACCAGGCCAAGCTACAGAACACTCTACTGTTTACACAGGATTTCTTCAAGACCAAGGCAAAGGCCGTCCTGCAACTCTTGTCAGATCACTGGATATTAGGAGGCCCTATACCAGTCCTATTTACTATAATCAGGAGAATGAACAGGTGAGCAAAGTAAAAAGGGAGAAGGGAAATGTTGTTATTACACAAGTGGTGTAAGGACAGTTCTGTTAAAAAAAAGTTGTTACTGTAGTAATTACCCTATTACTACCATAGATAATATATAAAGAAAGGTTACTATACACGGGTATATCATCTCCAACTAGATGGCACTGTATTATCAAAGCGAGGCAGTTCAACCACAGATAGAACAATGAGCCAGATGTTTACCAGAATTATAGCATCCTGTTGGCATTTCCACTCACCACCAAATATGGTGATGAGAGGAAGCCTAGTGGCCGGCTGTGGGAGAAGATGGATGCCGACAAAATTAAAATGTTACAAACAGTTTTAAAAGTTTTTAAAAATTGCTTCGTTTAGAAGGAATGCAAGTGAAAATGTAGTTATTGCATATTTCACAGAGTAGGCATTCCCTAACAGAAGAATGCAATATATATGCTAGAACGCGCCAATAGGATCAAACTAGCTCGTGCTTGGCTCTGCCCACCTCCTTGTTCAGCCCATTATGATTAATTTCCTCCCATTGGAAACGACAGGCTGTGGCCCATCTTGGGTTAGTTATAAAAAATATTTGTTACAACTGCTTGATCTACCATTGCACTCACTGCTGTGTTTTTATTGAGCAACACATTTCACCTTTAATAGTCTCATTAAAAATGTTGCCCTCTGCTTGTGTCCATAGAGGGAGGTGGGTAAATTCACATTCCAATCCTCTGGACTGGAGCAAACATCAGCCTCCGACAGACAGCGTCTGCAGCCTTTACTGGGCTATGACTGGATAGCAGGTATGCCAAGAAATGAGTTCTATACAGAAATTAAGCTAACCCAACCAGTTTATTGTGGTAGCAGCCAAAATGTTACTCTATATGAAATTGATACTGTTTTCTCCTCCCGTAGGGATTGTGGATGCAGAAAACTCCTTGACAGAGCACTCGGAGCAGTTTTTCAGTGATCTGCGCACTTTCCGACAGGTCAACAGAGATGAGTGTGTCCACAGCCAACAAGCAGGGCAAGTGCATTCACTTAATGTAATATATTTTTTCTTGAGCTGTGAATCGGATTTGGGTATAGAGTATTTTTAACCAAAAGTTCAGACTGTAAGAGGGCTATTACTGAAATAGATAATAATTCTTATTTAATGAATGACTGTTGATTTACCCTCCTCACAGATTATCTGAAGAGGACCTTTCACCCCCACCATTGTCAATAGAGAAGGAAGACCAACAGCACACCATGGACACTCACCAGTGTATGAGAAACCATAGCAAGCTTTTGGATTAGACCTACATAATGTCACTATTGCTTACTGAAGAAGAGACCCTGAATACTATACTGTACTGTCTGATTCGGTTTCTCCTTGTTGTTGTCTAGGTACGTTCTGTTACAGGATCAACAGCCGACTGTTCCCAACCCCGTTGGATTCTCAGGAGTCGTGCCCTGTGTGTAAGAAGCCCAAATACAAAATCCCCCACACTGCGGCTGAGCCAGCCTTTATCAGGTGAGACCACTCATCCGCCTGGTGCCACTTTTCATCTCACTCATCCTCAAATTCTACTGAAGTGAAGTCCATTACAAACCAGGATGGTGTTTTATTACCATCCCGTTATAACACTTGTCCTCGTCATAAAGAATATGCTTTTGTTTCTGTCCCAGGGTCAGCATCCCGCGCTCCACACTGTTGCCAGCATACAAGTACAAAGCCCATCGGAGGTGTAGCTTCGACCCCTCCGACAGCCTGGGTCTACCATCGGTGAGTGTGGCATGTTAATAAGAGAAGACTACATCTCTCCACACAATGTGGTTTTGACATTGAAACACACTCCTCAATCATTTGAATTATACTGTTCTGTTATCATCTTGCTCATTCTCATTGCTTATCCGGCCCATAGTTCGCCCAAAAACTTTAAGGTTTTAGTTGTAGTTGTATCACAAGCCTTTGATTTGATGTTCCCTACAGCACTGTCTGTCAGGCTGGTCTAACACAGTCCCCAGCACTGGGCCCCAGCTCAGCAGCCTGGATCTGAGGAGCTCTGTGGACACGAAGGCGGCAAGCTGTGGCGTCCTCTCTGCACAGCCACAGTCTAAGAAGTTTCTGGTGAGCCATTGCAAGATGAAAGAAAACATATCACAGGTCTTGGTGGCCATTGCAAAGATGTCTGTGTCTTAACATGTGTTTGTTTGGCATACTGGTATGTGTGGATCTGGTTGATTGGTTTTCTGTTTTTTTTCCTCAGGATTTCTCAGTGTCCAGAGTGTCTGGCAGTCAGCGTTCTGACCAGCTGCTTGACGTGTCTCGTTTGGCCCGCTACCGTTTCCAGCGCCTGCCTGCCAACAGCAAACCACACAGCCCGTCCTACCCTGTGTTCTGACAACCTAACAGCACTATAAAACCTGTGTAGTATTATGATTTCATCTTTTTACATGAATGAAATCTTTAATAATGATGACGAATTAACCCTCAGCAGTTTTAACGTAGAATTATCATTGTGCCTATTGAATCATTAATGTATCGTAATTTTCTATCATACAGTTATATAATGTGTTAAGTGCTTGATTTTCTTTTTGATGAGGTACAGATTTTATTAAAGGTGCAATATGCAGAACTCGCTCCGCCATTTCCTGGTTGCTAAAATTCTAATAGTTTATGTGATAAAACAAGCAATTTATAGTGTAGATAATCATTTCACAGCGGTTTAAAGGGTTTGGTTATTTAAAATATATTGTATTTTCAGCTGTTTGAATCTGGTGTACAAACCCGAAAGTAAAAGATACAAGAACGGGAAGCATAGAACACACTGCAACTTTTAAGATTGGTACCGAGATAATACGATGTAATTTGCTTAAATAGTATTACCATCAATTTACTTAATTTCCATTGTTAGGGTCGATAAATGAAATTAGATTTCACCTTGTTCTTTTTTTATGAATGCATGTTGATGTCTTTAGGGATTTGTGGTGGTGATGATTGTGATGATTTCTGGGGCTTCAGAGGGACAAATAGCGAACATTAGTGTATGTGTTGTGCATACCTTAGAAACAATTTGACTTGACTCATAAAATTTATAAATTGACAGACGGGAATAAGACGGGAATAAGATTGAATAATCTTAAAAAGAAAACCTTGCGCCTTTCCTTGAACTGTTCCTAGGCCGTCATTGTAAATAAGAATTTGTTCTTAACTGACTTGCCTAGTTAAATTAAAAATAAATTACAAATCAGACATGATTGCATAGACCGAAGCTATGGAGGTAGGGGTTTGCCTTTTATCACAAAATTGGATAAGGAATTATGTTTTAAAATCAACATTAAGGTATTTTTTGTTGTTAAGATATTCAAGTCTATATCAGAGAAGTGTTTTTGTTGATGCAGCCAGCCTCTAGTGCTGTTATTTCGTCACCACCTACAGGTAACTGTCAATATAAAGGAAACACCAACATAGTGTCTTACATGCTGACCGCTAGGGCCACCACGAGCCGCCAGAACAGCCTCAATGTGTCTTGGCATAGATTCTACAAGTCTTTTTTATTATTTATTCAATTGGAGGGATTTGAAACTATTCTTCCACAATAAATTCTATAATTCGTTTTTTTGTTGATGGAAAACGCTGTCTCAGAGAAGCGTATCGGCCCGGGACTCGTTGGACAGCGCGAATTTGGCGTGGGAGGCTGTGAAAAAGTTAAACGTTTCCCAACTTTATCCACCAGCGGCGACCGCTAGGCGATGACCAATCATATCGAGTGGTTCCCATGGCGAATTAGAGGCTATGCGACCCAAGCTGGATACTTTCTTCAGCAACGTATCCAGCTTGAAGGAATTATAACGCCATAACGAATCACGTAAAAGAAAAATACAGTTGAGAGGAATATGTTAGTTAATATTAGAGACAAACGATTATGTATATTTTTTGGTCATAAAGTCAATTTACGAAAATCGCTATTTATCAAACTAGCTGACTAGCTAACATTAGCCAGCTTTATGGGTGTTGTAACATGAGTTTGAAATTGTAATTCTGTTTGTTTAATGTTTTAGGGACTCATGAAACAACCAGCAAACCACGCTGTCGTCTTGTGAAACAGTGGATGTAAAGAATGTAGCTGGCTAAAACATTTACCTCAAATTGAATGTTTAATTTTGTAAGCTTGCCTTGCTGATGTTTGCCATTCAATGCATCTGAACTAAAGTAGCTAGCTAACTATTTTCTTGCTTATTGTGCAGTGGAGAATAAAAATACCTGTATGCCTGTGGATGTGTAGCTAGCTATGTAGCCGATCTGTGTATGGACTCTAAAACGTTTGGTATACATGTTAGTTCAGAACCTAGCTATGAACCTCAGTTATCATAGACAGTTGTATCAACTTCAGAACAGTCTGAATGACATTAATGAAGCCTATGGATTGAGTAGAATGTAATATAACTTTGTGCCAACGATGAAAGGCGTATATACATGTAGTTTTAACCATGCATGAGATCCCCACATTGTAGCCTGTAAATGTAATCTATTCACTGATCATGTACTCTAGATTGGCAAATAAAGGTGCAGTTCAGGTATGTCTGTGAGATTCTTTTTCAGTCATATACCAGGAGTATCAAATTCCAGTCTTTGAATGATGCTGTGTCTGCATGTATGTATTACAATTATACACTTCAACAGTGTTTACCAATCCTGGTCCTGGGACATCAATGGTTGCACATTGTAACTATGCAATAGACTAGAAACATGATTTAACTAGTTAAAGGCTGATTTGTAATTCATATATATACATAAATATAATTTTAAAAACAGTACACTACACTTCCCATTCATCATGTAAATTCTCTAAAAACTTAAATTTCATTCCTCTGCATTGATCTGATAAACACAGGATAGGTGTAGTATTTCATCAAATGGAAGGAGTTCATTTCAACCAGTAGAGAATGTGAAACGCTTTATTGAAAGAAGTTCATTATCCAAGGGTTATAAATACCTTATGCATTATAAATATTATAATTGTAATATATTGTAAATACAAGTGCAATCTGTACTTCAAAGCACATCTGGTGTGCATTATAAAAACAGGAAGAAAGAGGGGGAGGCGAGAGAGGTGTAAAAGACAGAAAGGGAAAGAGGTAAGAACAGAGGAGCAATGAAGACAGCATATGATTAATGAATCACAGTGCTACCCTAATATTCTCTCAGTTCATCACAATTACATAATAGAGTTTCTAGCGGTGTCTCCTAACCAGCCTTGGGCTCCCAGTGGGCCCGAAGGTTATCTTAAGAGTGGGTTAGGTGGCGACGTTGGCATCCTCTTTCATCTCAAAACATACCTGCAGACAAGAGACAGATGGCGAGAGATAGAACAAAAAAAAACAAGGTTTAAACATGCTAACACTGTCAGTCATCATAATCATCAGCAGGTGAAATGCAAAACTGACCTTGGATCATTAATTCTGGGACTACTACATCTCTATTTCAATATAAAGCATCTCTTTAATAATACTTCCTGTTGACCCAACCAAGTGACCTCACCTCTGATCATGCTGTGCCCTCTATGTAGCCAGTTCAGCTGCGGGAGGGGTTCACCAACACCTCTGATATAATCTAGAGGATTTAGGGAGAAAGGGATGAAGTGAAGGAGAGAGACTGTTATTGTGGAAATAATGTAGTTGAAGAGACAGTGTTCCAACAGGAATCTGTGTGTGTGACCTCACCTGGTGTCCACACTAAGCACAGACAGGAGGACAAACAATATAGGGTAGTTATAAAATCATGTGTCTTACTATTCTCCATTATTGGCCCTCTTGCCTATTTGAAGGTGGAAGGAGCCACAGTTATACACCTGAGCCTGCTTACTGCACAACACAATCCATCAATCAGATTGATACATGAGTGTGTAGGTGTGGGTTACAGGGTGTCTAATTGTTCTACATTTTTGTCAATATGGGTGACTTAAAATAGCCTGTTTTGTTTTTGTACAGACGTCACACCCTTACCTAAACAACAATCTCACCTGAGAAGTAGAAATCAAAGGGAGAGAAACTGGGGATTGAATAACTGCAGTTGACATAGCTAAGTACAGTGGGGCAAAAAAGTATTTAGTCAACCACCAATTGTGCAAGTTCTCCCACTTAAAAAGATGAGAGAGGCCTGTAATTTTCATCATAGGTACACTTCAACTATGACAGACAAAATGAGAAAAGAAAATCCAGAAAATCACATTGTAGGATTTTTTATGCATTTATTTGCAAATTATGGTCGAAAATAAGTATTTGGTCACCTACAAACAAGCAAGATTTCTGGCTCTCACAGACCTGTGACTTCTTCTTTAAGAGGCTCCTCTGTCCTCCACTCGTTACCTGTATTAATGGCACCTGTTTGAACTTGTTATCAGTATAAAAGACACCTGTCCACAACCTCAAACAGTCACACTCCAAACTCCACTATGGGCAAGACCAAAGAGCTGTCAAAGGACACCAGAAACAGAATTGTAGACCTGCACCAGGCTGGGAAGACTGAATATGCAATAGGTAAGCAGCTTGGTTTGAAGAAATCAACTGTGGGAGCAATTATTAGGAAATTGAAGACATACAAGACCACTGATAATCTCCCTCGATCTGGGGCGCAAGATCTCACCCCGTTTTATTTAACAAATATTGACATGTGATGGGGTTGAGACTAGGGTGACAGGAATGAATACTGTAACAGGGTTGAAGAGACATCAGTTTCGATTTAAACAAGTTGAGTTTACTATCATACTACCTCCAAGATTTACCCCAAAACATTGCATTTCATTGTATGCAACCATGTAATAAGGACATTAGATATATTTAGAATACTCTGGGTTTTATTAACCAACTGCAGTGAATATCGAAACAAATAAAAACCCATTAGGCACTAGGATACTTAATAACATTCAACAGGTTTCATCAGAAAAGTTCAACGTGTCAGCAAACTGTAGGAACATTTTCCAAGGGCATTTAGAATGCTAGAACAGCTGTAGCTACAGCGCTAGTGTCAGCATGACTATCCTTCTCAGGAGAACCTTATTCATTCATGGGTTTCTTCCTGAGAGTCTGGCTCACACATCTCTCTCAACCTCCACTTGGTGGGATGTCACACGCCGTGGGGGTGGAATCATCTCAAGGACTTCATCAAACTGATACCAGTGGATGTCATCTCGAGGAGGCCAGAAAAATCGGTTTGGTGCATACATGCACCATGCATACATTTCACTTGTACACTCATTTCATCCGTGCCGAGGATGATGCCTGGATAAAGGTCAGCATCATATTCCACTACACACCACTGTCCAAGAAGACCTGGATTTCCCCACTGGATTTCATCCACGTTGTGGATTTTCCTCATTGGCTGGCTGTTCTGGAGCAGCCAGTACCTTCTGCCTGAAACTGAAGTGCTGTTTGTTAAAACATGTACAGTTTAGGTCCTTTGTTGAACAAAGGCAGCTGACATCACGAGATATCAGCTCACCAGGAGAAAGGGTGATGACATGGTGTATTCTCATGGTGGAAGGCACAGCTTTTATCGGGCTTGGCATCATCTCCATCCCACGTTCAACATCGGTACTCTTCACAAAGAACACTTGCCCTGACCTTGAAGATCCTGGCTGTGGGGACTGCTCTGGAACATGATCTGGACTTTGTGGAGGAGTGGTCAAGTTCCTCAGTGCTCCTTTCCTCTCCTTGCTTCTTTTGTATGCAGCTCTCCACTGTTTCCGCTGCTGACGCTGGTATCTCTCATTGAAATCACTTCCTTCATCCAAAAGCTATACTATGGTTTGACCAGACCGGGTTATGTGTTGTGAAGCTAGCCACATAAAGGAATAGCCACAATAGTGGAATTTGCGGTTCGCCTTTAAAATAAAAGTCCCTCTTTGAAAGTGATGCAGAAGGTTAAAATTGGTGAAATCATGCCATGTTTAGACTTGATATTGTTAAACATGGTTGGAGTGTTGGAATGTGGCGCAATGAAATGGGGTATCAGTCTACTCGGTGACACCAAGAGAACACAACTGTGCGTAGTTTAAGGAAATATTAGCGTCGTAGCTCTTATTGCGGGACTTTGACTGTGGGAAATCACCTCCCCAGTCAGCCTATTGTGCGTATTGAGATTCATATTGCACTATACAGCCTTACCTAACGATTGGGGATCAATGAAATGGGGTATCGGCCTTCTCAGTACCTAAGTGCTTTTTTCCCAAAGTCCTCCTCAAGAGTTATCAGGCTCCAAAACATCCACGTTGAATTGTTTTTCCTCTGGAATAGTGTTCAATACACATGGTAGGTTGACTGGTACAATAACTGTGGCTCAATTCACAGTGGTTTCAGAGTCCTGCAATAAGAGCTATGACGCTAAGGTTTTCTTGGTGTCACTGAGTAGACTGATACCCCATGTCATTGATCTACTAATCCATCGGTTTAGGCTGTATAGTGAAATATGTATGACACCAATGCAATTCTAAAGTCTAATACATCCAGTGTGATTTCAACAGATTTGTCAAATTAACTAATTATTGTCTTTTGTTGAATTTATATAAGAACATTCCAACCTCGTTTGCATAATCTATTCCATCATTGAATGATTCCACTATTTGTATTATTTGCATGACTTTCATTGAGACTTTTATTTTGAAGACAAACCGTAAATTCCACGATTGTGGCTAATCCTTATTGTGGCTAGCTTCACATAGATGGGTCCGACCACCATTAATCAAATAATAACTGTTTTATAAATATTTTAGACGATGACACTTAGCTAGATAGTTAGCTAGCTAACTATAGCTACCGAAACAGATTGTCGTTTTGCTATGTTTTTGAGGACGAACTTTGTTTTCCTCCATCAGCTAGCTAGCTAGCTTTTTTACCACCAGCACTTTACCAGCGTCATTATTATGTGACGTACAGTTTAAATTCGGGTCCTGATTGGTCCCAATAAGGATTAGCCACAATAGTGGAATTTGCGGTTTGTCTTCAAAATAAAATATCTCAAACAGCGTTCTCTAATGAACCTTCTATGCACCTTTAAGACCGCTCTTTCAAAGTCACCGAGATCTCTTCTAGCCATGGTAGCCAAAATAGTGGGCAACTGGGCATTTTTATACAATTTCCCATTACCAGGGTTTTGTTAAGAAGGGATACAGCTTTTGTCGAAATGTACTTTTCATACCAGGTTTAGGAGAATTTATGCAGTAGGTTAGGATAATTGGGTTAAGGTTAGCGAAAATGCAAAAAACAACTTTTGACAACAACTGTATCCATCTAGACATGATGACCAATGACCATTTATGTTACATACGTCTGTCCACAAGAGATTACCAAAGGCGGAAGTGGCCAACAAGCGCGCTATATTTATCTGCTTCTTTATTGGACAACCCACTGATGACGTACCCCGCTAAACTCGAACATCAACAAAACTTCCGCTGCATATTTTAGCACCTTGACCAGAGATTCAACCAGGCATGGTAATTGAACTAACTGTATTCTGCTGGTTTCTTTTGAAAGACTACATTTAACAGATAACTTCTCTATGGTGCGAAATGGATTATCAACGCCATATTACCTCACGTCCTTTGAGAATACTTTGCCTTTTTAATCTGGTAAGTAGGCCTACTGTATGTTTTACAGATGTTATTGGGTTTAGTTTAGGTACTGTGATTTAACTGTGATTTTTTTTTAAAATGAGGATGATGATGACAAGAGACGTAGATAATTAACATAATTATGATGACCTATTTATGATTATTGAAGAGATGATGATGGTGGTTGATTATGATATTATGCGAATGTAATTATGATTGTTGCTATTGCTGTTATTATTTGTGCTAATGATACATATTTTATACTTGTAATTACAGTAGTCTATCATATTTTATGTTATATATTGCAATATAAAATATTTTCTAAACTGATAGGTGTAGCCTACTTTTCAGATATGAAAGATGAAAATTAACAAGTGAACATAAAACAATTACAAGTTAGGGCACTGCTCTTACAGAAACTGAAACCTTTTTTTTTTTATCGTGAGCCTGCCTGCAATTTGTCCTACACTGCCAGTAAATGTAGTCATTCTAGTATTGTGCAGAGTTTTATAGAGCAGTTAATTCACTGAAATCAAGAATGCTCTCAACATTTTTGTTAACATCAGGGGATTAGTTTATTGTATGTTAATTATTAGTTTATAGATTTAGATAGCTTGTGAATCTATAATTAACAGCTGAAATTGTGATTGTTATTTTGGTGCTTACCAACTAGTGAACTAGAGAAGATTTATGACAGAACCATTATTGATATGGCCTATTGCTGTTTTTATTGCCAGTACAGCCAAAATAAACTCAGTTTGTGTCAACATAAACATGAGTGTGTGTGAAGCAGACCTTTTAACCTAGTTTGTACTAGTTTTTCTTTGTGTAGGTGTTTTATCAGGTTGTTCTTGGTACATTCTGTGACAGTCACTTTTTTTCTGAACTGTGTGAGTTTTGCCACCAGGAAGCATTGCTGTGGGAAATAGAGGTGCTAAGGGTGCAGCACCCTCTAAAAAATCTGAATTGAACAAAAAATATTAAATTAAAAATAAATTTAAAAAATCCACAAATGTAGTGCACCGGGACTTCTGTATTAGCAGACCAATATAGCCATCTGTAGGGCAGACAACCCCCCCCCCCCTCCCCTTCCTGTGGCTATGCCAGGAAGTGTAGGTGTAGTGTAGATAACTAACTCCGTAGGTTATGGCCATGGCATTTCCATGTTGCAAGGTTTATCATCTGTTTACTGGCAGAGTCATCTCGGTTTACCTTGAGCGTAATTTTGTCAGACATTCATAGTCTGTCCATGAGAGATTACTGCCAGAGGGCTGAGGGAAAGTAACTCTTCTACATCATGACTGGACTTCACTCTGGGAACTGGAATATTCTGTTGTTGCAAAAATAAAATAATGATTCCTCTAATGATCATGGTTCTCTCTCTCTCTGTCTATCTCTCCCAGGTATCCTCTGTATTGTTGTCCAGCTGTCCTCAAATCTGTGACCCAGGTAAAGCCATCAGTTTATCCCCCTGAACTAGATAGTAAAAGTGGGGTAAAAGATTACACCTGTCTCAGTGTTACAAGGTGTATTTACTTCTTGCTTTCATCCAGCAATTCCACTCATTTTGCCATGTGGTGGAGAGAAAAAGTAGCAGTTTTGCAATTCTACACATTTTGCCATAGGGTGGATGCAGTTTTTAATATGATAACTGATAATCAATGGGCCCCACCCAGGTCGGTAATTCGACCATGCTTACTACAAGTTTAGATATCTGACCTCTAGATTAATTTAACAATCTATTATTTTTTTGCAGGCATGGGCTAATTGAGTGAATGCTGATGCACAACCAAATGTCAAAACTGTACCTTGTGTATTCTATTACTGAGTCGTCGTCGTCCCCCCCCCCCATCCCTGATCAGCCAGTTGCCCATCCCTGATCTAGTGATTGATCATTAATTCTAAACTGTCAGAAACTGGCACTCTGGAGCCTGTGATGAAACCTCATGGCACAGGAAGTAGCTGAGAACATGCAGTATATCGTTTTCTGTGGAATGTGATATTGGTAGATAAGGAAGCCATCGATGACCTTTGTGATGACTGAACAGTCTGTCTGTCACATCATTTGGAATAGATTTTGGGAGATGCCCTTTATTTGCAAGCCACAAATGCTGCTTGTTCCTGTTTTGACCCACTGACATGCAAATAAATGACAGATACAGTCAGCTCTCTGTGTCCGTGTGAAGGAGATACTGCTGTCACAACAAAATACATTTCCATCCACAGTCGTTATGCAGGTGAAGTCATACATTATTTTTTTTAAAGCATGATAGCTGTGATGGAAACAGGACATTTAGGTATATTTAAAAAAAAAAAATGCTGACAGATAATTTATTCATTCGACATGGTCGGATCTTGTGAGAAATGTATTATGTGAGAAATGGCGGTGGAAACTCCTTTATGGGTAAATATTGATAAAATGCCCATCATCGAAGTAAACTTGGATTCACGCGATGATATGGTGTGTGGTCCTCCCACTACGACTCGGGGAAACATGCAGTTTATTAGGCTACAGATGAAATAAGTTACGATGAACTTCACAGGATGGTGAAAGTGCCCAGTGATCTTGATGCTCCTTTCCAATAAATATCAAGGGTCTTATTCTGGTGATGTGATTGATGCTTGACTGCCGTTTTGACAAATTAAAATACATTTAACCATAATAATATAATCATGAAGACTAGCCTACCTGCAGTGTATCTGCGAGCTGTTGGCTAGAGCGAACGACCCAGAGTAGGCACGTTTACTATTTAACGCAACAGTTTTTGTGTCTATCGGTCCAGTTGAAAATGCGATGGAAACACATTGAACTTTTAGATTTTTTTCAGTAAATGAAAACTTAAGCTAAAAAGTCAATTTTGTGTGCACTATGTCATCAGACACGGATTTTTATCCACAACAAGTCTGTTTGGTGGAAACACACCACTGACGGAAAAATGTGCATATTTTCTTCATGCGGATTCTAGAATATTTGCATGAAAATCTGTCGCCTATTGGATGGAAACCTCATTGGATGGAAACCTAGCTGCTCATTTTAAGTACTTCCACTTCAAGTTCATTTTTTGTCATCTCGTCCTACCACAACATTTCTTTGACACCGTCCGTGAAAAGACGTGCCGTGCCACTGGCATCATACATATTATATAGTATGCTATCGTGAGTGACTATCTTTAAAGTTTGGTCAGTCTACTGTAATGGCAGGCAACTCTCCACATTCAGAACAGTCTTTGAGGAATAATTTATCTTCCATTCCACGGCTCCTAACTTCTGTGAACCCATGGTACATACATACTAAAGGGACTGTAAATGCACTGAAAGTGAAAAAGAAAGAGTCAGAGACGGAACAAGTGTGTCATCAGGATGTTGATACCTATGTGAACACCTGTCTTTTGTCCTTTGCAGAATTCATTATTGACAAGTGTGAGTGTGTCCGTTGTCCCGATGGCTACTACTTGTACATGCAGAACGGCCTTCCGAAGTGTGACCGCTGCAGCGACGCCTGCTCAGGTAACTTTTACACTTAGGCATTTACATTGTGGTCTTTCATTCCTCTACACTAAACGTCATACCCATCATTAATTATTTACCTCAAGGAAATACAACATGTACATTGGTAACAATAGTTTAATATAAAATGCCATCATTATTTTTTACATGAGTTCATTTGTGTGTTTGCGTGTCTTTGTTTGCGGGCAAAGTTGACCAGCACTTGACGCAGGTGAAAGAATGCGGCCGGGACTCAAACCGCGAGTGCCACTGTGACAGTGGCTTTTTCTGTGAAATCGCTGCCCAGTATACCTGCAGGAGGTGTAAGCCGTGCTCGCCCGGAACCTTCTCTAACAAACCAAACCTAACCATGTCCTGCAAACCCCACACAGAGTAAGTCCACAGTTATACAGCCCTGGTGCTGAGCTGATTCAGACATTCTCTGCCTACCATAAAGACTTGACCTGTTAAACTGTATCTCCCTCTAGTGGATTAATGAGTCATTTGAAGCAAACAATTGTACACACGGCCTACTTTTACAGTAAATTCAATTATTATACCTACTAGTATCCAACACTGCACTTTCTCATTTAGATAAACCACCTCACAAGTTCTCTCCTGGCTTCTCCCCAGTTGTGGCCATAAGGGAATGACTATGGTGACAGAGGGCACTGCTACTCAGGATCGTTTATGTGCCCAGACCTCCCCTAACTCTCCTACAACCACTGCGCCTCCAACTGTCCACAGCTCAGAGATAGGCTTTCATTCTTCTACCTACAGTGGAGTCAGCACCACCCGAAAACCCCTCATCATAGCATCCCCATCTGGCCTGGTGGGGTCTACATCTCCTGATGGTATGGCTCTTATGAGAGCTTTCTCTCACTTGAGTGAATCCAAGCATTTCCTGCTCTGTCCACTGGAGGGCTTTAATAACATGCTTCACCAGTCCAGCTCTAGAGGTTTCATTGTCCTGCCATTTAATCACACTCATTCTCTGTTTATTCCAGCCTTTCCCATAGCCACAATTGACACATCTGCAGACCCTTCACCAGCCTTACTCACCAGGCCTTCTTTGTCCCAAGCCCATAGCGAGCCCTCTACCTCCCTCCCAACTAGGAAACAAGTCACTGAACACAGCTCCTTTGACCCCAACACAAAGCTCACCACCAGGAGAAACCCCAGCAAGGTGGACAGTAACACCTCACCTGCAGAGTCTGCCTCTGTACCTCTTACCACAGATGACAATGGTATGCTTCTCAGAAGACTAGAGTATCCCATCTCTCCATTTCTACTAGATTATTCATTCTTTCAGAAATACATTTGTAGTTAGTATAGGCTCTTAAAGGGTCTGTTATATTCAGTAAAAGTAACATAACACTGACAGGTTCAGCATTTCAGGCTTCCTGCTCCTGTCTCTCTGCCTCTCCATAACACTGATGAAGCACCTTTTCCCTTTGCTCATCCCAGACTCACCTCATCTCCCAGCAACAGATACTGGACCGAGCCCTTCCACTCTCCCATGGCTGCTGCTGATAGGTGGGCTACTAGGGGTTGTCGTGCTGCTGGTTGTTTACTTTGTCCGTTGTAAGGAGAGGTCACTGAAGTCCCTAGACAAGTGGAAAGGTGAGCGAGAAAAGTGGTTAGATAACACAAACACGTTATGCAGTGATGCATCAGATTACATGCCATGTTTCCCTTTCTATAAAACACAGTAAATAAATACACTTACAATAATTATAGGGAGACAGTGAAACATTGTGGTGTATACATGCATATACAATATGCATTTTGATTTCTTGATTTCTTTTATATTCCTTTAGGTCCAGTATTTGGTATAAATGTGAGTACAGTACTAATTCTCTATTTGCATAAAGTATGTATCGAACTTCTGTAGTGTTGCTAGAAGAATAAACGCTGACTTCTCGAAAGTCAAATGGGTCACTGTGTGAGAATGTGTCTCTACCTTTAGGATGAGCAGATTTGTAAGGAAGGTTTAAGAGGGAGCTATAATGTGTGGGAGAGCTATCATTGTCCTGCTGCCCTATAGACGGCTTCCTATATACAGGCCCAGCCACCACAGGAGAGTTGCCCATACACGGAGGCCCAGCATCTTCTGGGGTGTGAGACTGGGGGAAATCCTAGACAGGATGGTGCAGGGTGGCTACCTCCAGGGGTCATGAAGCAGGTCACAGTGGACCACTCTGGTGGAGAGAACATTAGCAACACAGTGGGTAGGTGTAGTGCATCGCTCTGCGCTAGTACTGATATTACCACACTGTTTTGATATCATATTGTTACACTGTATCTTATGTTTGCGTGCCGTGTAGCCACATTTGGACAGGCATATTTCCTCTAGCGTGTCTGAAAACTAGGGGGCTAAAGGTCCGGAGAAACTCGGGTCTGGAAACATTTTGTTCTTCGGCAAGGAAGTTTGTTTAATCTCACTTGCGTCCGAGTTCATATTTCCCTTTCCAGTTGTTTTGTTTGGCTGTGAGTTGAGACATACTTGTTCTAGTTTAAACTTCCTGTTCAAATATCACTGCCAAGACACAGTGGTACCAGTGCAGTGCTGCAGTGTATAAAGCATGGTCAGAGGTCACACAGAAATAGAATAATGTATAGACTCTTTTCCAGTACATGACACACTGACGTCACGCACTGACACGCGCGACTCTTTAAGAAAGCCATTGCCATCTGCGCCCATTAAACACAGCCTAAATTTACTTTTTTATTACTTCTAAACAAAATACCTTTTTGGGGTTCTCATACCCTTACAATTATGTTTTAATTCTTGCATGAACAGTCGCTTAGATTATATTTGGTTGTGATCTTTGCAAAATAACTATTTTGGATGCAGCAGCTGTTAGCTATAATGCTAACGCTCATTAATATAGGCTGTAGCAAAAGCTAGCCATAGAGCCATTTTATTGGTTGAAGTTTAAGTGTTTTTTTTAAGTATAATGCAGTTGATTTGTGATGATGACACAAACATTATATTAAGCAGGACATTCATACGAGCCTTAAAATCCAATTATAATCCAAAAGTAGTGTGAAATGCACTAATAAGCAATATGTAAATAGAGGCTTTTTTTGCTGGCGTTCTATAAGAACTCCCCCTTGTTATGCCACCAACTTGCGCGCATTGCCCTCAATGTTTGTAAACACAGAAAGGGGTCTATAAGCTGCTGAATGAGGCCAGCTTTTCACTTCTTCTCTGTACATTTATTACAGTACTAAGTTCACCAGGTTTTATATCAGCATTTACTGTGCATAACAGATAGGAATGTATGTGTCACCTGTTTCAATAGTTTAATTGACTAATGTTTGTGCTTGGTGTTTGATTCAGGGTCCATTTACATCTACTCTCCGGGGACGGTTGTCCTGGGATACAACAAGTCGGAGAGGAAGGTGGATCAAGTCAAGAGTGGGGTAGAGGGCTGTCCCCTCACCAGAACACCCCAGCAGGAGTCCTCCTGCCCCCTCCCTGAGGGCCCTGCTCTGGGGCCAGAGAGAATGAGTACACAGGAGGAGACCTGCAAAGAGCTGAGATACCCCATCCCGGCCACCAGCAACTGAGAACTAGAAAAAAATTGAAATTAAGGATTAACTATGGAAAAAGCCTGAGGAGGAGCAACTTCATTCAATATCAACTATCATCTCTAGGGGAAGAATGCAGGCAGATTATTATTTGCTACTGTAAAGAATGTTAGACTGGATGGCTTCCTTCTGTACAAGGATTGCCAAAGCCACTGGGGTCCCTCATGGGTCTTCTATTATGAAAGAGTGACAGTTTGTTCCAACTGTATGTAATAGTCTTAGCACGGTTTCAAATTCACTGTAAGTCACTGTTGTGACAGCAGTGCTGAGACAGTTTGTGAGAGCAATGCATGGTCTGTTTGATATGGGGTGTCAACACTGTGAGTCGGAGTTTCCCATCATAGGGTACATGTACACAATGGCGCCAGATAGTGTGAGAGTTTACGTGTATCAACCACAGAAACAGTGAAGACAAGAAATTCATATGAGGTGGGAAGTAACCTATATAACAAGTAGGGTTTGGCGTGTGAAGAGCTTACAATTTCCATTGTAAAGTAATACAGGGATTGTCTGGACAATTTAAACTCAAACATAGCCATGTTCACTGGTTATAACCTTTGTTCTGTGAATTTATGATCAAGACATTGCTATGTACAGTAGCCTGCAGAACGAAGACAGAAGAAAGATGATTTTATAACAGACAATAGCAATCTGTTCCAGTCTATTCCTTGACATAAATGTACACAAATGAACAAACTATTTCAAGTCATCTCTTTATGGTGAAACCACTTATGTAGTTGACTATGACTATGGGCAGCCAATCACTGTCTGTTAATCATGCGGACTGTACAGAACAATTGTAATATTTAGTCTGTTTGACAAACGCATGTGACGTAGGCTATGCCATAGCATGAGCTGTTTGATTACCCCAATTTTTCTTTTATCCTTCTGAAATTGTAGAACTTTTTCAAGCAAGTATTTACCGACAAAACACACCGTTTACGATGATTTCTGTGTTAGTATGGAGGAATGAAAAATGGTCTCTCTTTTTGTATAGTAGTGGTGCTGAAAATGGTGACTCAACATTTTGTGGTTAACATACCAAATTTCGCACAGATGTAGATGTACGGTGCCTTCGAAAAGTATTCAGGCCCCTTGACTTTTTCCCACTTTTTGTAACGTTACAGCCTCCCTCTAAAACATGATATAAAAAAAATCCTCAGCACTCTACACACAATACCCCATAATGACAAAGTGAAAACAGGTTTTTAGAAATTTCTGCAAATGTAGGGGTTATTCGGCTGTCCGCATAAGATAACCATGTTTGGTTCCATGTAGAACCCTTTACCCCCGACATGGGACCCAAAAGGGTTCTACCTGGAACCAAAAAGTGTTTTACCTGGATCCAAAAAGGGTTCTTCAAAGGGTTCTCCTATGGGGACAGCCGAATAACCTTTTTAGGTTCTAGATGGCACCTTTTTTTCCCCGAATAGGGTAGTCCATAGCGTTCTAAAGTTCGAGCTAAAAGTCTGATGGCACCAGTTGCCATATCGCCTATAACTCAATCGCCAATTTCTCAGCCTCTGAGTATCACAGAAACACAAGATTTTGAATGAATAACATAAACATGTTAATGACAAGATCCTATGGCTGAAATGGATCAAAACATGGAAAAGCATGCAAAAATGTATATTTTAAACATAAGATTTGACTATACATGTGTTAACATTCTTAACATTTGTATTGTGTTGTGTTACAAAAGGTTAATGAAAGAAAGTATTACTGCTTGACACTGCCTCTGCAATCATTACCAGTTTGGGTACAGTACATGGACTTCTTGAGGAAATTGAAATCGAAGGTTACTGCAGTGCAAAGACGCCCTCAGTTTCCTCAGCTAGTCAGCAGTTCAAGGAAACGCGCACTTTTGTTCCAGGTTGTAATTCGAGTGTTCTTCTGTCGGCTAACTATACGGTTTCAGTATGGACTTTTTCGCAATATCTTAAAGGGTCAATAATAGTTCAATCAATCATGATACTGAGGACTGTAAGTGGCGTTCTTACAGTAAGGATTTTTCTAGCAATCATGGTGCAGCCTGTTGAGAACATGGTAAGTGTCCTTCAGACGTGAATGTTGTGTGACGCGACCATGACAACGATAAACAGGTCGGTGTAACTGGTGCAGCCTGACCAATGTTTAGCTGAATGGGATACTCTACAGTGTTGTATGATCATCAGATGAGATCACCAGTCTGATTTTAAATAGCGAATCATTAATAATTGATTGTTAACTCTTATCTAGGTCTATGAATTGTGTTTGTGCGAGAGAATGTTGTGTTGTCTTGGATTTTTCAACTTAATTTGTCAAGGTATTGTGACATAGAATATATGTTTAAAATACATAGGATTTAAAAAAAAGTTAACATAAACTGTTGTTTTGCGAGTGAAATTGAAGGATTATGTTATCATTGTGACCAATTTTCAACATCGAGAAACCATATAAAATATGTTGAATTTGTACCTTTGAAACCAAGTCAGATCTTCAACATTATATCCACTGTCAGAAAAAACGAAAGTCTAGGCAGCTACTACCGGAGAGTTGTCTAACAGGTATTAATTTGATCTCCCATCCATGGTTTTAACCAAGCCCAGCACTGCTTAGCTTTGTTGCTTGTCGCTGACTACTACGTGTACCAATGTCATATCATGAGAATAAGTATTGAGAGATCTGCTGAAATGGATAACGAAATATATTCACTGTTGCTATCAAAGTCATTCCCGAAAGGTTGGTTTAACCGAGCAAATTAAATGTAACCATACTTTATGTCATATCATCAATTATACTCTTTAGGCCTATATAGCATTTGCAAAGTCATCTACATTGTTCTTGTCTATGAATGTTCTGTATTATGTCATGTCTCATGTTTTGTGTGGACACCAGGAAGATTAGCTGCCTTTGGCAACTGCTAATGTGGATCCTAATAAAATACCCCAAAATACCAAAAAAACAGCAATTGTTTCAATTCAACCCAAGGTTCAACTAAAAATAGACAATACATATCGGCCTAGGATTTCAAGCTTTGGTTGATTTCAAATGTAATCTTCAAGTTAATCATTCATTTGTTGAATTCACATCTCCATCTCAACCTAAAATCTAAGTTAAAGAATAGGAATATATCAAACTGGATTTAAAGTTTGAGTAGATTAGATTTAGTCCTATTGTTTAATTTCAATTTTTGTTTGACATAGAGATCTAACATATAAATGATTAATTTGTAGACAAACTGGATAGTAAATTAGGTTTGGTTGTCAACGTAACCAATTATCAGATGTATCTTCTGCTTGGATAGTTCAATCTGTGCGATTTACTTAATTTGGCTTTAATTCCAGTTTGTCTACAAATTAATAATTCATATGTTGCATTCACGTCTCCATCTCAACCAAAACTCACATTTAAAGAATATTTAAAGAATCAAACTTTAAATGCACTTTAAATCAAGTTGGATCTTGGTTGAGATGAAGACGTGAATCTCCTTCAAATGTTGATATTTGGTTGTGTTGAGAACCAAACACAATGAGCAATACAGTAAATATCCTATTAACTTGAAACAGATATAGGATCTTAATTTTATCACTATTTTCAAATAAAATTTTATGAGTCACATGCGCTGAATACAACAGTGAAATGCCTACTTACGAGCCCCCAACATCCTTTTAAAAAAAGGATAAGAATAAGAGATAAAAGTAACAAGTAATTAAAGAGCAGCTGTAAAAAATAACAATATATATAGGGGGCTACAGATGTGAGTACTACGGGTCTGTAGTCATTTAGGCTGAGAATTGTCCTGCACGGCAGGAAATGCAAACTGAGGGGGCTGAGCACACACCCCTGAGGGGCCCCTGTGTTGAGAATCAGCGTGGCGGATGTGTTGTTACTTACCCTTACCACCTGGGGGCAGCCCGTCAGGAAGTCCAGAATCCAGTTGCAGAGGGAGGTGTTTAGTCCCAGAGTTCTTAGCTCATTGATGAGCTTTGAGGGCACTATGGTGTTGAACGCTGAGCTGTAGTCAATGAATAGCATTCTCACATGGGTGTTCCTTTTGTGCAGGTGGGAAAGGGCAGTGTGGAGTGCAATAGATATGGTATCATCTGTGGGTCTGTTGGGGCGGTATGCAAATTGGAGTAGGTCTAGTGTTTCTGGGATGATGGTGTTGATGTGAGCCATGATCAGCCTTTCAAAGCACTTCATGGCTACAGACGTGAGTACTACGGGTCGGTAGTCATTTAGGCTGAGAATTGTCCTGCACAGCAGGAAAGGCAAATTTCTAATGTATTTGATGTTTAAAAAGGCTGTAATTTAGACTTTAAAAAAATCAGACTTTCCCTCACGAAATGTTTTTTCTCATTAATTATAATCCACATAGTAATTCACATTTCCTCTTGCTGCAGGATCCCGCTGTAGCAAACAAGCTCAAAATAAGATCCTACGCCTGTATGTTGGATTCACATCTCTAACTAAATAGAATAGGTGACTAGAATTAAGCCAGTGGCTCAGATGAAACTATCCAACCATTAGATATCCTTTAAAATGTAGTCAACCAAACACAAATCAAAATTACTTTTGCAATACACGAAATAGCCTAAAGTTAAGGCAATTTTACAAACTAGGTCTAACAGTATTTATTTCAGTTTAGAATGTGTAACACATCCTTTGCCACATTTGGAGGTTAGCCCACTGTATTCTAACTATAAATGTCCTCTTATGTCATCATAGGAAGTGTTTATGTTCAAGATAGCAGGGCAAAGGTAACAGGTCTGCCAAGTTGCTATAATAAATCTGTGCACAATCTCGAACAGCAGTGATCATTTGTACATTTAATGTAGCCTAATCTCAACTGCAATCCAGGTCATTTGGTTGTGCTATTAGATCAAGCACAGTGATAATAACACATTAAATGATTGTACAATTACAAAATATCGGACATGTTATTCCCATTTGAACTTTGTTGTGCTTTTAAATGGTGGCCAGCGGGTTGTTTCTTAGTAGTAGGGCACCAGGACAGGGGGTTGAATGAAGTATGTCAACCTGTTACAAGAGGAATCAGGATGCTTCTGAAAGTATACATAAGACAATGGCATGCTATGTAAAGCATGGCAAAGGGGCTATGCACCAAATTTGGCATAGCACCAGATGTAATGATCTTCTATGGCCTATCAATACCACACATACTAGCCTTATGACTTATAAATGATTTGTATAGTATTTTTTGTAGCACCTTCACTTCCTCCAACATTTGACAGATATCTGTATTGGTTTCGGGATGACATGATTTCAAATTGGATAACCTATGGTCTGGTCTGTATAGTATGTTTGTAGCATTGATATTTCGTTTTTTCAGCAATGGATTAATTGTTTGTTTGGAAAAAATATATTACACAGAGCACCTAGGTGCAAAAGCATTTAATTCATTATTAATTTCACCATCAAAAGAAACTGACGTTTTTGTAAAGCTCAATATTTCATTTTCACTCTTAATTCGAGTGTTCCACAAAACCAAACACATCAAATCAGGAAAACGCCTGATTCAGTTTTCTGATTTGATATGTTTGTTTTGGATGGCTGCCATAAAGGAAAAGGAAATGCCTGTCAGAAGAGGCATTCTGTCCCATTGTACAAAAGGCTACAAGAGAGGACGATGGTGAGAGGCCTTGGCAGCGGCATATCTTTGTTATTCAGACATCATAGCCAGTCCTTGACAACTTATTGGAAATCTCTCCGATCTCCTCACCCACTTCCTGTCAAACACGAGACAGACAGATCGTTTACATTTTTTTACCGTCTGTACATTGTGTCTTGTGTCTACTGGCAAACAATTACTATACCACAAATGTGTCAGTGTATATTCCCCAGTCCCCGACAGATATAATAGAAAATGTCTTCTTTTTTTGCTGACACAATACCCAACCCTCAGGTTCTACACTCTTTGAAAAAAAGGTGCTATCTAGAACCTAAAACGGTTATTCGGCTGCCCCCATAGGAGAACCCTTTGAAGTACCCTTCTTGGTTTCAGGTAGAACCCTTTTGGGTTCCATGTTAAAACCTTTACACAGAGGGATCTACATGGAACCTAAAATAGCTCTATCTGGAACCAAAAAGGGTTCTCCTATGGGGATAGCCCGAAGAACCCTTTTGGAACCCTTTTTTCTAAGAGTGTACTAGAAGTTTAAATAGAAGGCTCTTGGTGGGGCATGTTACTCATCATTCCTCCTCCTGATCAGGTGCACTTCATGGTCCCCTTGTCCCTACAGGTGTACACTCTGCCATACACACCAGACTCGGACGGATCCTGCCGCAACAAAACAGCTGAATACTATAACCCAGATGTAAACCTGTGCTGCAGCAAGTGTACTTCTGGTAAGGTGTGGTCCTGAATACTAATGAAACTGAGAGGAGAGGACATCCTTAGAATCTTAGCACTAGATATGATCACTTCAAACATTACAATACTTTTACAGCACTCGGTAGGTTCTGTAAAATGTACGTGTACTGAGATGATTACTGTAAATTATACATGTATATCATTACAGGGACACGCCGGAAAGTTGTATGCAGCTCTACCTCAGACACGGCGTGTGAACCATGTCCTAGTGACCAGTACAGCGGGACCTTTAATTACTTCCCAAAATGCTTCAGATGTCCCAAGTGTTCAGCAGGTGGGTGGGTTATATTATTCCAGTGACTCAGCTACATTGATACGTGTGTCGTCTTTAACGAGCATTTGATTCCTTTATGCGTGAAGACAAAGGCCTGAAGTATGTCCAGAAGTGCTCCAGCACCACCAAGACCCAGTGTGCGTGCCAGACTGGGATGTACTGCATACTGGACCAACACCCGGACTGTAAGGAGTGTTCCAGTTATACATACTGCAAGCCTGGTCATGGGGTCTCTGTAGAAGGTACCACAGCTGGACAGGAGGCTTGTAGGACACCATTTCTAACTGATTCCACGTGTTTCTGTCCTCGTCAAATATTATATTGGAAGTTTGAATGCAACTGTTCACTGTAAGAGTATGAGTAAACGTTTTTGTGTGTTGTGGTGTATGTTTCAGGGACAGCAGAGTCGGATGTGGAATGTGCATCATGCCCCAATGGAACCTTCTCTGACCAGCACTCCTACACCCAGATCTGTCAGCACCACACAGAGTGAGTGACTCACGCATTCATGCATAACACGAACGCATGCAAGCACGCACACACACAGACACGCACACACACAGCAATTATTTGGACTGTCAGCATTGGTGTTAACAAGGGGACTGTGACACTGTCTCCTCAGTTGTGTGTCTCAGGGGAGGGACGTACAGACTTACGGTACAGCCACCACCGATGCGGTGTGTGGACCGAAGGTAAATGGACGACTGGTCTCCATCCTCCAAACCACCACACCTCCAAGCCCACCGACCACAATGCCACCCTCTGTTAAAGAGCATACCACATCAAGTCTACAGAGCATGGATATGTCTACAGTACCAACCACCCTGGGCTCAAAGCTGACATCTAGTCCCTCTGATCCACTGGTCATCGCTCCAATGGAAGAAAAATCACCAGGCGTCGACCTTTGGATAGGTAAATACAGGCAGCTATATAGTCCACCTGTCAGAGACCACTCTCGTGGTTTGAACATTTCTCCACCGTCGTCTCTCGTATACTTACACCGCTTTGTTGTACCCCCGCTCTTGTATCTTTCAGTTGTAGGTGCTATCGGAGGTGTTATGTTCCTGCTGCTGATCATAGGCACTATCATTTACAAGAAAGGTAACGCTTTAGAGTTAAACACTTGATTGTAATAGCCCTTTAATTGATTGCAAACATGGCTATGAAAATGACAACATTTTACTGTAAGTTTACTATGTTCTCTTACAGCCTTCACTAAGTTCATACGTGTATCTTCTACAGAAGATATAAATGGAAAGGAGGCCATTAAAGTGAGTTTTTTTTTGCCATTTAACCGTAGTAAAGCATGTTGTAGGCAAGAACATTTCAACAGCTTCAATATTTTATCTCTCTCTCTATATGTATATAGTGTCTGCTGGGGAAAGGAGACTGCAGTAATGTCGGTCAGGCAGAGACCCAGCAGGATGCTGTTAAGACCTGGTCAGGCTCTGGGTGCTCCAACAGCCTGGAGGGCCTGTCAATATGCCCCGTCCAGTCCACCCTTCCACAGCCCAGCATCCTGGCCAGCACCCCCCAGCCCAGCCCCCAATCCACCAGCCCTCTGGCATCTGTCCCCCTAGTTAATGTCAACATCACTGTTACCTACCCTGTGAACATAGGAAATGAGTTATGCTCCAGACCTACCAGCACCCAGATAGACTCACCACAAGCCGACCCCGAGACCCCTTTATCAAGGGAGGAGGAGGTGTATGTGAACATGCCGCAGCGAGAGAGTTGCAAAGAGGCACTTACGCCAGTACAGGAGTTTGGAAATGATGTATGAGGACTGGAGGCATATGGAGGAGGATCAGGCAATAGATTGTGTTTTAGTGATGTTTTTTTCACTGTGACTGTTGTCTCTGTTGTTATATGGTTGCTACTTGAAGTACTGGTGGTGACTTTGTGTTGGTAGAGAGAGACAGAATGACTGTTCATGTGCCTCAGGTAGGATTTCCCAAACTTTGCACGTTTTGCATAAGTTATACCCAGGGAGGGTACCCGAGTTTGGGAAACCCTGGTATATACCCTGATATAATGTGCTGTCTGTGCTGGAAAGTCTTGAACACCTGATTTAGATTGTCATTAACTGTTTGAAGAATTATTGATAAGTGAATGATGTAGGCAATTACTGTGAATGTTGTTGTAAGTATACTGTAGATGTTACACGGCTCAAGGTATCCCAAAATCTTTTATCATAAGTAGGCAATAACCTTTCCTACACATGCCATACTTTTGGGGGAATTCATTATGGCCTGTGCCATATGAGAATATTTCATTTGTATTCTTATGAGGGAAGAGCATGCCTATACTTTCCAGAGTAAGGGTTCTTTGTCTCTTTTTTTAATCAAACTGAAATGGTAGACTAAATGAAACTGCTTTGTTTCTTTTGTTTTTTGGCCTACACCTGTTGAATCGTGTGCTTTCTCTCTGTAAATAAGCAGCAACTGACTGGTAACAGATCATGAGTAATACATTCTCAACATCAGCTCAATAAGAAGTTAAGAATGATGGATGAGACATTTTTGTATGAAGGGTATTGTTTTTCTGTAATACTATCACCACCTACTGGTGGAACAAATATATATATATATATATATATATATATATATATATATATATATATATATATTTTATTTTTTTACAGTTTATGCACATAATATGATTTAGTATTATCCAGCAACTATATTTGGATTATTAGAGTGGCCTACAGTAAAAAAAATAATTAAAAAGTAATAAAAAGGTTGAAAAAGTTGATTGATGCTCCAATAGGTACACACAGCAAAGTGATGTTTTCAACAAAGTACGGAAGCAAACTTTCCCCATTGAAAGCAGTGTAGCCAAGCCTGATTTCAAGCATTAAGGACACACATTTTTTTTTGGGGGGGGGGGGGGGGGATTATATATACTGTGCATGTCATAGTCCCCAGTCAACTCCATTACACTCAAAAGTTACTTAAACCAGTGAATGCTAACGATGGCTAGCTATGCTAGCTATTCTACCAGTCTGTCTTAATGAGTGTTAGCATGCTAATAGCACACCATGTACACAGAAATGTATTTTTTAAGGGGTATGCAGTAGGTTGATAACTATGTCACCAAAGTATGTTGTATCATCAGACATGTCAAATAACATTCCCAGCTAATGAGAAAACAGTCATGGCATTTCATTTAAGAGAATGAACAAGATTTAACAAGGTAACCTTGGGGCTAATTTGAATGGGCAACAACAGCAGATTGAGGGATTTTTACATCTGTACCTCAGTACGACCCACGTGACCGCAGTCAACATCCCTCCGTGAGGGACTGTCCCTTAGATCCCCTTCCCTTCCTTATTGTATTATATGCGTTGTTAATAAAAACTTTAAACAGCAGTTTTAATATTTATTTTGAAATCCCGTTCCCCCATTCATGTTCTACCAGCAGTATAAACTTTGATCGTTTCAGGTTAGAAATAGTCAAAATCAAAGCCAAGTACCGCACTGAAATAAGATCACACATCTTTCTATGCGATCACATAGCTAGCAACATAGCCCACACGAGAAACATTTGAAACATTTTTTTGACATATCAATCTAATATCCAGGTAACTGCCCAAATAAAGGAAACACTTGAGTAAATAAGGGATACAAAGTATATTGAAAGCAGGTGCTTCCACACAGGTGTGGTTCCCGACTTAATTAACCAATTAAA
Source organism: Oncorhynchus mykiss (assembly GCF_057628025.1). NCBI lineage: Eukaryota > Metazoa > Chordata > Actinopteri > Salmoniformes > Salmonidae > Oncorhynchus > Oncorhynchus mykiss. The sequence goes on along the minus strand of NC_143028.1, from coordinate 38,567,775 downwards.
ACATCCCATCATGTATAAAAATGCCCAGGTGACCATTATTTTGGCTACCATGGCTAGAGGTAAGGATCTCAGTGACTGAAAGAGGGCTCTCAAAGGAGCATAGGGGCTTTAAAGGCTGTGTGTGTGTGTGTGTGTGTGTGTGTGTGTGTGTGTGTGTGTGTGTGTGTGTGTGTGTGTGTGTGTGTGCGCGCACACGTGCGCGCGCACGTGCGTGTGTGTCTCTCTCAGTCACCGAATCTCAACCAAATTGAACACTTGAGGGAGATTCTGGAGTTGTTATGTGTCTCCTCCGTAGGGAGACCGGGCAAAGGGAGGAGACGACAGGACTTAGAAAACTGATCCACAACGACCAGGATCGTGATGATGCCCAGGAACGGAGGAAGATCAGTCAGGAAGTCCACCGACAGGTGTGACCAAGGCCGCTATGGAACAGGGAGGGGTTGCAACTTCCCTCTGGGCAGGTGCCTAGGAGCCTTGCACTGAGCGCACACCGAACACGAGGAGACATAAACCCTCACGTCCTTAGCTAAAGTGGACCACCAGTACTTCCCCCTAAGGCTTCGCACCGTCCAATTGATACCCGGATGACCAGAGGAAGGTAACGTGTGAGCCCACCGAATCAACCTGTCTCGAACACCAAGCGGGACGTACTTCCGTCCAGCCGGACACTGAGGTGGAGTGACCGAGATGCCCGCTCGATGTCCGTGTCCACTTCCCACACCACCGGAGCCACCAGACAAGAGGCCGGACGTATGGGAGTGGGATCAATGGACCGCCCCTCTGTATCATACAGATGGGACAGTGAGTCTGCCTTAGCGTTCTGGGAACCTGGTCTATACGATATTGTAAATCTGAATAGGGTGAAAAACATAGCCCACCTTGCCTGGCAAGGGTTCAGTCTCCTCGCCGCCCGGATGTACTCCAGATTACAGCGGTCAGTCCAGATGAGGAAAGGGTGTTGAGCCCCCTCAAGCCAATGTCTCCACACCTTTAGAGCTTTTACAACAGCCAGCAGCACCCGGTCCCCCAAGTCATAGTTTCGCTCCGCCGGGCTGAGCTTCCTCAAAAAGAAAGCCCAGGGGCAGAGCTTCAGTGGCGCACCCGAGCGCTGTGAGAGCACGGCTCCAATCCCAGCCTCGGATGCGTCCACCTCCACCATGAATGCCAAAGAGGGATTCGGAGGGGCCAACAGGGGAGCCTCGGTAAACAGAGTCCTCAAGCGACAAAACGCTCTGTCCGCCTCAGCCGACCACCGCAGACGCACCGGTCCCCCCTTCAGCAGTGAGGTAATGGGAGCAGCCACCTGCCCAAAACCCCGGATAAACCTCTGGTAGTAATTGTCCAAGCCTAAAAACAGCTGCACCTCCTTTACCATGACAGTCGTGAAGCAGGCACAACAAAACCTATTCCCCCTCAGGAGACTGAAAAGATTTGGCATGGGTCCTCAGATCCTCAAAAGGTTCTACAGCTGCAGTGCCTGGTATGGCAACTGCTTGTTCTCTGACCGCAAGGCACTACAGAGGGTAGTGCAAACAGCCCAGTACATCACTGGGGTCAAGCTTCCTGCCATCCAGGACCTCTATACCAGGCGGTGTCAGAGGAAGGCCCTGAAAATTGTGAAAGACTCTAGCCACCCTAGTCATAGACTGTTCTCTCTGCTACCACACGGCAAGCAGTACCTGAGCGCCAAGTCTAGGTCCAAGAGGCTTCTAAACAGCTTCTACCCCCAAACCATAAGACTCCTGAACATCTCGTCAAATGGCTACCCAGACTATTCACATTGCCCCATCTCCCTCTCTCTACACCACTGCCACTCTCTGTTGTCATCTAGGTATAGTCACTTTAATTAACTCTACCTATATGTACATACTACCTCAACTAACTGGTGCCCAGCACCTTGACACTGTACCAGCAGCCCTCTGTATATGTTGTTATTTTTTACTTCTCCTCTTTAATTACTTGTTGCTTTTATCTCTTATTCTTATCCAATTTTTAAAAAACTGCACTGTCGGCTAGATAAGTATTTCAGTGTAAAGTCTACACCTTTTGCATGTGACTAATGACATTTGATTTGATTTGAAGACAATGACAAAAACTATTTTCCTGACTTGCTTTTCAAAGATGTCTAGAAATGTACACGTTTTGTGCTCTTGCAGGAAGCAATCACTCCCCTGTTGCTGACTGTAAATTCTCTATAACTGAGCTAATGACTCACTAACTAGCAACGGATATGAACAAAATGTGCACACGTGGCTACATGCAGCTCTTGCTTTGATCTCAAAACAAGCGCATCTACCCACGACCACAGCTATAAACACAGTCCAAGTTCAAAGTAAATGCATAGATCCATATATGGCAATGGTCTATTTGCATATAGGCCTACTGCACCGCTGATTGGTTATGTGGCAACGGTCTGTGTAGAGTACAGGCTGAGTCTTGTGCAATCGAATCGAGCTCAGATGCGTTCTGCCTACAACAAAATCGCTTGCATAGTTCGTTTTGTTTCGGTATGTGGCATTGAAAGTGGCTAATATTGCGTTGATCAGTGGCAACCCCTCATTCAGGCCAGGTGGGGCAGAGCTTTTCTGAATAAGGCAGCTCCAAAATGCAGGTGTTTCAGCCAAGCTCAGTGCTTTCTGTGGTGGTGGGGTAGCCAGCGGAAAATACGGAGTGTAGTGTTGGTAATGTTCTCTAGTTGCGCCGTGATTGGCTCAGTGTTCTGTCGCTCATCTACAAAATCTACGGGGAGAGCTCGAAAATTCAAGCCCCTTGGGTGCTGCCATTGAGTTACATTAGAAGCGCCCATCCAAGAAGGCTCAAGGTCACACATAATATTACGCCAAATCACGTTATATAGCTTGGACTGATCAAGTCGACATCATACTTTCAAAATCTTACCTATCAAGCTAGACAAGCAGTCATCATCATGAATCACGTCAACAATCTACTGGCTAATCCTTTTCAATCCTTGTCATATGAAGAGAAATTATAGATAAACCGTATCGGTGGTCATCGGCCATAAACATTAAACAACATGTTGGAAATCACAAATTCAACAATGAGTGGTTTGGGAGGAATCAGTGGCTAACTGCAAGCGTTGCAAAGCAAACTAGCTTGCTATTCAGCCTTTTTGTTTTATCTTTATTTAACTACACAAGTCAGTTAAGAACAAATTCTTATTTACAAAGACGGCTTAACCCGGACAACACTAGGCCAAATGTGCTCCGCCCTATGGGACTCCCAATCACAGCCGGTTGTGATTCAACCTGGAATCGAAGCAGGGTCTGTAGTGACGCCTCTAACATAGAGTGGCGCAGCCTTAGACCGCTGCGCCACTCTGGAGCCCATTTAAGTGGGTGTGTGGTCCAAGTCTGGGTTTGGGTCTCTTTTTCAAGCTTAAAAGGATAAATATTCAACACCATGGGCCAGAAAAGTTTGAATACATTGGCCATACTGTCAATCCGCGTTCATAACAACTGGAAACTCGAATCGGGGAAATGTCAGACTTCAGTGAGTTGAAGACAACTGGGAGCCCAGGCCTCTTTCTAGAGCTCAAACCTGAAGAACACTGATGTCATGATTCAACCTTGTTTTTTCCAGAGTTCCCAGTTGTTTTTAAAACACCAAAAATCCAAAGAATGCCAGACTTTGATGAAAAAGTTTCATGACAAAATTTGCCCACAAGAAGGATCGCCACACCATCTTCCTGTTCAAATGTGATTTGATTGGATTGGATTTGAAGTGAGTCCAAAAATGTATTGTATGCTGCTGCATAAATGATGTAATATACCAGGTAGATACAGTGCCTTGCGAAAGTATTTGGCCCCCTTGAACTTTGCAACCTTTTGCCACATTTCAGGCTTCAAACATAAAGATATAAAACTGTATTTTTTTGTGAAGAATCAACAACAAGTGGGACACAATCATGAAGTGGAATGACATTTATTGGATATTTCAAACTTTTTTAACAAATCAAAAACTGAAAAATTGGGCGTGCAAAATTATTCAGCCCCCTTAAGTTAATACTTTGTAGCGCCACCTTTTGCTGCGATTACAGCTGTAAGTCGCTTGGGGTATGTCTCTATCAGTTTTGCACATCGAGAGACTGACATTTTTTCCCATTCCTCCTTGCAAAACAGTTCGAGCTCAGTGAGGTTGGATGGAGAGCATTTGTGAACAGCAGTTTTCAGTTAATTCCACAGATTCTCGATTGGATTCAGGTCTGGACTTTGACTTGGCCATTCTAACACCTGGATATGTTTATTTTTGAACCATTCCATTGTAGATTTTGCTTTATGTTTTGGATCATTGTCTTGTTAGAAGACAAATCTCCGTCCCAGTCTCAGGTCTTTTGCAGACTCCATCAGGTTTTCTTCCAGAATGGTCCTGTATTTGGCTCCATCCATCTTCCCATCAATTTGAACCATCTTCCCTGTCCCTGCTGAAGAAAAGCAGGCCCAAACCATGATGCTGCCACCACCATGTTTGACAGTGGGGATGGTGTGTTCAGGTTGATGAGCTGTGTTGCTTTTACGCCAAACATAACATTTTGCATTGTTGCCAAAAAGTTCAATTTTGGTTTCATCTGACCAGAGCACCTTCTTCCACATGTTTGGTGTGTCTCCCAGGTGGCTTGTGGCAAACTTTAAACAACACTTTTTATGGATATCTTTAAGAAATGGCTTTCTTCTTGCCACTCTTCCATAAAGGCCAGATTTGTGCAATATACGACTGATTGTTGTCCTATGGACAGAGTCTCCCACCTCAGCTGTAGATCTCTGCAGTTCATCCAGAGTGATCATGGGCCTCTTGGTTGCATCTCTGATCAGTCTTCTCCTTGTATGAGCTGAAAGTTTAGAGGGATGGCCAGGTCTTGGTAGATTTGCAGTGGTCTGATACTCCTTCCATTTCAATATTATCGCTTGCACAGTGCTCCTTGGGATGTTTAAAGCTTGGGAAATCTTTTTGTATCCAAATACGGCTTTAAACTTCTTCACAACAGTATCTCGGACCTGCCTGGTGTGTTCCTTGTTCTTCATGATGCTCTCTGCGCTTTTAACGGACCTCTGAGACTATCACAGTGCAGGTGCATTTATACGGAGACTTGATTACACACAGGTGGATTGTATTTATCATCATTAGTCATTTAGGTCAACATTGGATCATTCAGAGATCCTCACTGAAATTCTGGAGAGAGTTTGCTGCACTGAAAGTAAAGGGGCTGAATAATTTTGCACGCCCAATTTTTCAGTTTTTGATTTGTTAAAAAAGTTTTAAATATCCAATAAATGTCGTTCCACTTCATGATTGTGTCCCACTTGTTGTTGATTCTTCACAAAAAAATACAGTTTTATATCTTTATGTTTGAAGCCTGAAATGTGGCAAAAGGTAGCAAAGTTCAAGGGGGCCAAATACTTTCGCAAGGCACTGTATGTATACCGTAGCTAAGAAGGTAATACTAAGTTTATGTTGTGTAGTAAGCTGTTAGTAGCCCATGTGCCTCATCCTAATAATTTGGTCCCTTTCCCCCTCATAACTTAGCCTACTGTTCTGACTTGGTGGTGCACATGTAGCCTATAGCCTGTTTTAGATAAATGTAATCATTGAATATTGTAAGAGCTTTCATTGTCTGCTTATTGTATGGCCCCTTAATTTATCTTACAGTTTTGACTCAGTATACAGGGAGAATACTGTAAGAATGGCCCATGTTCTGCATTCTGTCACTGTACATTTCAAAAGTGCTGAACAAATAGTTATATTGACTACGTCCTTCCTAACTTGCTCATTAATATCTTAATCAAAGTGATTTGCTCGTTGTCCTTTTATGCCAGAGTTTGTACATCTCAATTGTCAATAAAAACCACATTTGTTTAAACAAGTCAGCCATATCAGCTATGCTTTTTAAAAGGCAGTAAATGAGGCTGAATTAACTGTTTTGCTGCCAGACAAGGCTCCGCTGATAGCCAGGTGTGTTGCTGGTAAGGATTCACTCCATGGTGCTGAAAAGAAAGCTCTGCTGTTGGGACAGCTTGATGTAGGTCCTAACAGTTTGTGGGAACCGTTTGTCACAGTTATAGTGCAATTCAAGTATTGTTTAGTGTTGTGTTGTGGCTTTGCTTGCATTTTTTGTTTTTTTTGCCCTACCAGGATTTACATGCTAAAATCGCCACTGCATGCTTCTCTCCCTGGGCTGATAATTCTTCTGTGCTCTGTGCAGCAGGCAGCAGTCCCGGGGAGCTGAGCAGAAGGACTACTGCGCGCCAGTGCACATGCACAGCTTAGAAGGAACATTGCTTAAGTGTCAATGTCAGTTGGATTTTCATAGCCATGCATGTATAGGTCGAAACAGCAGGTCTGCGGGAAAGAAAGAAAGACTCCAAACAATGCAGGCAGAGCAGAACTAGGACTATACCAAAATCCAGAAAAGAGATGTTCAATTCTACAACCACCTAAAATGAAGTGTTGCCCACACACTCCACCACAAAGCCCTCACCTACAGAGAGATGAACCTAGAGAAGAGTCCCCTCAGCCAGCTGGTTCTGCGTCTCCGTTCACAAACACAGAGCCCATAGATCCCCAAATTAGACCCAACCAAATTATGAGAAAGCAAAACTATTTGACACATTGGAAAGAATCAACCAAAAAATTGAGCAAATTGGAATGCCATCTGGCCCTAAACAAAGAGAGTACACAGTGGCAGAATACCTGAGCACTGTGACTAACCCCAAATTAAGAAAATCCTTGACTATGTACAGACTCGGTGAGCATAGGCTTGCTACTGAGAGAGGCCGCCATAGGCTGAAGTTTGAAAGAGAAAATAAATAAACATAAATAAATATAGGTTGTATTTCCAATGTTGTTTGTGCTCCACTGGTTAATTTTTTCTCATGGCAACGGGCCACAAATCTTGCTGCTGTGATGGCACACTGTGGTATTTCACCTAATAGATATGGGAATTATATCAATGTTTGATTTGTTTTCAAATTCTTTGGGGGTCTGTATGATCTGCGGGAAATATAGGTCTCTAATGTGGTCATATATTTGGCAGGAGGTTATGAGGAGGCTGGTGGGAGGAGCTATAGGAGAACGGGCTCATTGTAATGGATGGAATGGAATCAATGGAATGGTATCGAACACACGTTTGACTCTGTTCCATTATTGATATTACAGGCATTACAACGAGCCCATCCTACAATAGCTCCTCCCACCAGCCGCCTTTGATACATTTATATTCTAGACTCTGACATCGCTCGTTGTGATCTTTGTTCATTTCTTTTTTTTAACTTTTTGGATAATGTGTGTATTGTTTTGTATTACTGGACTGTTGGAGCTAGAAACACAAGCATTTTGCTGCACTTGCGTTAACATCTGCAATCTATGTACATAATCACTTATGATTTATAACACACAATTAACAACAATAAATAACGTGTATGTGAATAAGCAACCACAGATTGAACAAAAACTTTTGATGTGGCAGTGTGACACCCATAGTTCGCACAGGTGGAGGAGTTGATTTCTTTTTCTGGACAGGGGAACCCAAAGAGGGTCGGTTTGTTAAATTAATGTTTTTATTTCTTTACCCCTTTTTCTCCCCAATTTCATGACATCCAATTGGTAGTTACAGTCTTGTCTCATTGCTGCAACTATTGTACAGACTCGGGAGAGGCAAAGGTCAAGAGCCATGCAACCTCCTAAACACAACCCAACCAAGCTGCACTGCTTCTTGACACAATGCCCACTTAACCCGGAAGCCAGCTGCACCAATGTGTCGGAGGAAACACTGTGCACCTGGCGACAGTGTCAGCATGCACAGGAGTTGCTAGTGCTCGATGGGACAAGGACATCCCTGCCAGCCAAACCCTCCCCTAACCTGGTCGATGCTGGGCCAATTGTGTACAGCCCCATGGGTCTCCCGGTCGCAGCCGGCTGTGACAGAGCCTGGACTCAAACCCAGAATCTCTAGTGGAACAGCTAACACTGCAATGCAGTGCCTTAGACCACTGCGCCACTTGGGAGGCCCGTTAAGTTAATGTTGAAGTGAACCTAGTGAGAAGCCGATGTTTTGCAGCAGCCATATGGCTCTGAAGAGGAATCATGGAACAAGAACAGGAATATTGGGACAGGGACACAGAAACATGGATTCCTGTGGAGGAATGGAGGTGGAAATAGAGGAAGAGGAGGTTGGATTTGAATCTGAGGAAGATAGTGATAAAAATGTAGATGGGGTGTCGAAGAAGACTGGTGTCAAGCGCCAACAGAGTGAGCCATGATCCAGACTGAGTTCTGGAGGAGAAATGGAAGTGAATGAGTGCGAATTAATAAGTGAGGTGTAAGGTGTGGTGAAGAGATTGGAACCAACGCTTTGCATCGTTGGACATGATAAAAAATTGTCTTGGAGAAACTGGACCTTTGCCTTTTGGTGGATCCATTTGTGGTTTCAGGGTAGGTGGAAAAGGAGTTAAGTACTGTTGAATCAGTGAAGGTAATCTGTAGTGGACTGGTGATATTTGTTTGTTTTTTCTTCTGACCAGAGGGAGCAGGTGCTCCATGTCATGCAATTTGGGTCAAGATCTGTTTCGTGCTTTGCACTTAGGAACAAGGCACCATTGAAAGGAGTGATGGGGTAGCGTTTAGTGAGGTGGGGCAATTGAAGTTGGAGATTCCTGGTGTTTGCGATGCCTGCCATTTGGTGCTGTCACTGTCAGTCCTTTTGAGATTTGAGTCAGAGTCTCTACCCGACAAAGTCATTTTAGGATATATCTGTTATCCTGTTAGAGTTTTTGTGCCAAATCCACTGCGCTGTTTCAGGTGCAACGTTTATGGTCATGTCGCAGCAGTGTGTAGGAGGGAGATTCCAAGATGTGGGAAGAGTGCAGGAGTTTATGGGACAGAGGACTGTGTCATTTCGGTGGATAAAGTTGTGTGTGTCAACTGTAGGGGTGCCCTTGCTGCTGGGGATCAGAAGTGTTTGGTGCGAGAGACGCAGGTTGAAGTGACCAGAGTCAGAGTAGTGCAGAAGGTATCGTATGCTGAGGCAGTGAAGAAAGTAGAGGAGGATAGGTCAAGAGTGAGGAATCCTGAGAGGATCCCAGTGAGTAGGAGATTTGTGTCAGCACAGAGGGATAGGCCATAGAGTGTTTTGAACTTCAGTAAGGTCATAGCAATATCAACTACACCGAAGAAAGGGAAACATAAATCACAGAAAATAGATGTTGTGGTGGCACCAGGAGAAAAGTATTCGGGTATACAAGATTTGACTTCAGAAGAGTTACAGGGTGTGTTTAGTGGGGGTGTTCCATCATCCCAGGCCGTTGGCATGGTGAAGGAGCAAATAGGGTCAAAGTGGTGGAATGGGGTAGTGGGCTTTTTAAATGAGTGTAAGTGGCAGCTGCAGAGAAGTAACTGGGTAGTAGTAGTTGAGCTAAATAAAAAAACATAGTGTTATATAGGTTTAGGTTTGGTTGGTGGTGGAATTGTTATTTATTTATTTAAAATAAAAACACAATTGTAACTTGATTGAACATGCACTATCGCACAGTAGGTGGCGGCATGCACAAAGAAAATATGCGAAGGCCATGATAACAAAGAAGAAGAAGAACAGTTGGTTTGTGCGATTGCTGTCAAAGATGTTTTATAATTAACCCAAGATAGACCACAGCCTGTCGTTTCCAATGGGAGCAAATTAATCATAGTGGGCAGAACAAGCAAGGAATTGGGCAGCGCTAAACACGAGTTAGTGAGATCCTATTGGCGTGTTCTAGCATTTATTATCATATTTCCGTTAGGGAACGCCTACTCTGTAAAGTGCGCAAGTGCATTAACTCAATTCGCCCTTCTAAACAACGCACTTTTTAAAAACGTAGGCAAAGGTTCTACAAAACGCAGTCCACTCTGTTTGTTATAGATTCTAGGTTTGGAAACAGAAAACTGTATGGAGTTCAAATGTTTCTTCGATGAGAAAATTTGCAGAATGTAAGCCAAACTCCATCTAGTTCTATTTTCTCCCACTGCCGGGCAATGGGCTTCCTCTCATCACCATATTTGGTGTGATGGGAAACACCAACCAGATGATTCACATTTATACATCCGGTGAAATATCTGGCTCATTGTTTTATCTGTGTTGCTGTATTCCATTCCTTCCTGAAAGGGACCTGAGCAGAAATTCAGGAGTTGTGCTTGTCACTGTGACAACAGTGCGGTGAGTGAGGTTGTCTGAAATGATTTATATGATGTGGAGCAGTCTTCTTCGATTGTTTTGGTAAAGGTCACAGGGTCGCGTTGAAAGCACCCTGATTTGAAGTAACGTTACCCTAGGAGACTTGCTAAGGTAAGTTTGTCAAATGATCTTCCCTATTGAGGAGGCAGATGTTAGCAATGTTTACAAATCCAACTGGCCAGCAAGGCAACTAAACGTTAGCTATAACTAGCTCGCGAGGTAGCCAATTAACGTTAGATAGCAAACGCTAGCGAGCTGATGTTAGTTTGACAGTTTAACAACTGAAAAATATGAACGGTGAGTTAGCTGACAAGCGAAGTAAAGTACAGACATACCCAGGTAACAAACGTTAACTAAATAAGTTTGTATGGCAAATGGAGGTGCTGTCTCACTTTTTTCTAAACATGTCGATTCGTTAGCCGTAGCTGGCTAGCTTCGAAACATAGCTAGCTTGTTAGCTGATATGACCAGTGTCGAAGGGAGGACAGGTAACGTTAAAATCAATGTTAAAAATACTGCAGTTACTGTGAGCGACACTCCATCTTAGTAGCTAGAAGACAAGGAAAATGTAACCTGCTGTGAAAAAAAATCTCTATCATTTTGATTGAACACAGATGCCATAGCATTGACAGTGGTTCACATTTCCTAACAATTGGTCAAACCACAGCTAACTTCCAGCAACCAGCCTATTCTTGCTGGCTACTGTTTACCAATATATGAAGGCAAAGATAGCTGGTTTACTGCACCTAGTGCTAGTCAGCAATGCCAGTGCCCTCGATCCCTTTATCAGATGTAGTTTTCATTTACATTTTTAAATGTTTTATTTAAACTTTATTTAACCAGGTAGGCAAGTTGAAAACAAGTTCTCATTTACAACTGCGACCCAGTTTTATGTAATATTTTTTTTGTATACCCATAAATGTGAATTGCTGCTTGTTGGATAGCGCTCTGATGGATATGGCGTCCACCCCCCCACCCCCCCACAAAATACAGGAAAATCAAGAGTGGCCAAGATTCTGAAGTGGGTGTCAAAGAACTGCCAAGAGTTGATCTCACAAGCCAGAACATTGTCTTAAAAAAGTATAGCCAGTGTGCAGTTAAATGCAGCTCAACCTCTGTGTTTGCAAATGGCTTGCTGTCTGAAGGATGAGCTCCTGTGTTCCATCTGCCTGAGTATCTACCAGGACCCTGTCAGTTTTGGCTGTGAGCACTATTTCTGCCGAAAGTGCATCACTGAGCACTGGAGCAGACAGGAGCCCCACGGTGTACGAGACTGTCCTGAGTGCAGGAGGACCTTCGCAGACCCTCTTCTCTCCCCAAGCCTCAAGCTGTCCAACATCGTGGAGCGCTACTCAGCCTTCCCGCTGGACGCCATCCTCAACGCGCAGAGGAGCTCCTATCCCTGCAAGGACCACGAGAAGGTCAAGCTTTTCTGCCTCAGCGACAAGAGCCTGGTGTGTTTCTTCTGTGACGAGCCAGCCTTACACGAGCAGCATCAGGTCACCACTATTGACGAGGCCTACGAGGAGATACAGGTCAGTTCCTCCAGTACATACCCTGAGGTGTCCAGAATTATTAGTGGTAACAGTGTTGGTCATAGTCGGGGCCCAGGGGATGAATTAGGGGGAAATGGAGTGGAACAGACAGAAATTGTAAATAGTTTGTTGATATACAAAAGTTTTCTGCCAAACGATGGAGGACAAACCATTGATTTGCAAAATAACACACCGTCTTTGCCCTCAGGCAGCGTAACAAAGAACGGTAAAATAAGGCCATATGAGATTTTCATTACAAATATAGTCTGAAATTCCAAATAGCATCTCTGTATAGACTAATGATGGGGTATAGAGCAACAATTCAATCTATTTCCCTTTGATGTTGCAGATATTACGACATACTTGGTGTCAATTTAATACGGTTAGCCTTTTCTTCAACACTTGGATTAGTCCCACAGAGACCCAATCCCATAACACTGGCATAGCAGTCAGCCTAATCCTGTTCTCTTCTCTTTCTTTGCACTCCATTGAAGTACAGTATGCTTAACAGTACTTGTACTGTTAAACAAGTCCAATCCCATTTGTTTTGTGTATTAAACCCTTAAATCCGTCAACACTCAAGGCAGCTACAGAGACCCACTCTTTGTCCCGAGCCACTGTCTGACTAGAGCTTAGTTGTGATACTGCTGAACGGAAACACTTGATTCACACTGTGGTTGGTCAACACCACTCTGATAAGGACCAGACCTGAGGGCTTATGCTTACCAACACTCAGGCACTCGTCTGAAAGGTTTACACAATCTCCTTACTGCAGTAATTCACACTGACACACGAAGTCTTTAGGGATTGAATGTGGTAGTACAGTATCTTCTTACTGACAAGAACTACAGTATCACGGTCTTGCATAGCCACACCAATTATGCTGCTCAGTGTAGTGGGTATTTTAGGAAGGGGGTACTATGTAATTGCATACACTTTTATGGTGTTGGGTTTGATGTGAAGGTCAGTTAGTCTAGTAGCTAACAGATACTATTTAGGGTATTTTCATTACTTTCAAAGGCATTTGGAAGTAAGTATTTTGCTATTTATTTTAAATGACAAGTAGTTTTAATATTGTTATGTATTTGGAAATACACTTGGAAAGTATTTGAAAATACACTGACTCAAACACACTCTTGTGCATTTAACCCAGGTATCTGAAAATAGTATTTGAAAATGCTTTCAACTAGCAGGCTATTTATAGGAAATGATTTGAACATACTTCCAAATACTTTGAATAGAATTAATTGATTCAGGCCACATTATTTGAAAATATTAAAATACACAGAATTTAAAAAAATGTTTAAATGACAAGGACATATATGTACTTAACTGGCAAATTTGGCTAAATTAGACTCTGGTAAGATGTCAAGAAATATGACGGAAATGTGTAATATACCCTAATCTTTGTATCAGGTGGGAGTCTGGAAGGGGAAGTAGAAGAAAAATGTGCTACATTCATGTGGCTGTAAAATGCAAGCATTAAGCCTATCTGTGGGACGGCAGCAGGCTCTGACTGTTCTTTATGTTATCCCCGTATTGCTTATGTCTGACTCGGGAGGAGAGAGAACCTATTTTTAATATATTCATGTTGAGTACGTGAGAGTCGAAGGTAGTACCCTATTTCACAACGTCTTCCCCCGAGTTCAATTGAAATAGTCTACTTGCTGCTGACTGCTTGCAGCCATTATGAACTGGGAACTGAACTCGACAAGCCTCAAAAACCGTCTGTCTAGGTTTATCCAGGCTGCCTTGGAGCATGAAAAAAGGTCAGAGCAGTGTAATCTCAATGCAGAATTAATTGGTACAACATTCTTGGACAGTTTCTCAACTTGGAGCCTTTTCCAACAGCAACTGTTGTGACGTTTAGTATTACGACAGGAGGTTAAGAAGCTGCCCAGATCTACAGGACTCTGAGAGAAGAGAGGTACCAATAAGTCTCCATTGGAAACAAGTGACTTTTGGCCCCTATGAGTTTGGCACACTTCTGTTTCAAGTGTTTGTGTTCGGATTGTCATTTCTTGTTAAAGTGAAACGAAAGGAACAGGAATGTTGTTCGACTTATTGGCAAACATGTTCTGTCTTTTCAGTTTTGTTTCTTTCCCTGATTTTAGCTAACGAACACCAGTTGGACGGTTGAAACACATTGTTCAATGGTTTTGCCTGTGGGTACAAAGTTCACATTGAACACAAACCCTGATCATTCTGAGTAAGAAGTGTCAAGGTGTGATGAACGAAGGTGCCTAAAAGCAATGTTCAACTCAGAAGGCACTTGAAGTGCCAGGTGGGAAGTCTCTGTCGAGTGGTAGTGATCTAGGGTTTTGCCAGCTGAGACCTAAGGGGATATGTTGCTGGGTGGGATGCCTTTCTTCCTTTTGTTCTCTCTCTGGCTGTAATGACACTGCAAGCGCCATGAGGTTCTCAGTCAGAGAGCATTCCTCTGTACAACAGGCCACCAGTAGGAAATTATTATTATTGTAATATATACTTATAATAATATAACATAGCAGACGTTTATATCCAAAGCAGCTTTGTAATGCATGCATACATTTTTCCGTATGGGTTTCCCCGTGAATCGAACCCACAACCTTGGCAGGGTAAGCACCATGCTCTACCAACTGAGCCGTACAGACCACCGAAAAATAGCTTCAGGCTGACTGACTGACTGACTCACTCACCCGCTCTACTGCCCTGCGTTAAAAGATTGATGTATTTTGAGAGGTGAATTGAAAAGCAGAGTTTGGAGCAGTAATTTGCCCAGCGTTGCTTGCTTTTAGGTTACTTTAGGTTTAGGTTACTTTACTGTCGCTGTATTGCCCATTCCCCGACTGGAAGACTGTGAGGATAGAGCAAAATGTCTCTGGTTACCTTGTTGTTTACGCTGCAATTTACCATGGGGAGTGGTGCAAACATTTTGGTGTTGCACTGAATGCTTTAAAAATAGCCTATATGTTGAGCCAGATAAGTGATGTCTGTTTGCCTGGCCCTGGCCACAGATGAGCCCAGCCAGGGCTTTGGTTGGCTTGTGGCGGGAGCTACTCTCTGGGCTCTGGGCTGGGAGAAAGAGGGTGTAATCTCCTTAGCTTGGCACTCCACTGCTCTGACCTCAGGCAGGCAGGCCAACAGTCTTGTTGGTTGTTGTTGCTGATGTCAGGGGGCTTTGCTCCTGCAGATTGTCATCCCTGTCCCCTGTGGATCCATGCTGCAGTCAAATCTATAATGTGGTAGATGGCATGTCCTCCAACACACACACACACACACACTTTCTGCATGTGCTTTTCAATGTAAAGGATATTAAGGTGGGGATAGAGAAGGATTTGTTGTCAGTTCTGCCATTTGCTTGAGGGAGCAGAGATTCAGAGGGAACTAATGCACTCTGCGTAGGAGCTTTGTGTCTCTGTTCACACAGGAGGGCATGGCTAGCATGATCGCATCTCCCCAACTATTCAGAGCAGATCAACCCCTTTTACAAATACACAATTGGAAATAATGTTTAGTTTAGTTGGTCATTGGCTTAGCCTTATTAGTCTGAAGTCTGGCCATTGAGGCTTCTTGTCTTTTGGATTGCATCTCTGACTGAAGTGTTTGTGGGTGGACAGCTTTGTTTGATGCAATATGGTGCAATCTTTTTCCATGTTAATGCCATCTGAAACAGACTGGGAGATTGCTTATGCTATGTTTGTGGCTGGACATTGCATTGGGAAAGTATTCAGACCCCATGACTTTCCCCCACATTGTGTTACGTTACAGGCTTATTATAAAATGGATGAAATTGTTCCCCCCCCCCCCCCCCCCCCATCAAGCTACACACAATACCCCATAATGATAAAGCAAAAATAAAAACTGAAATATCAAGTATTCAGACCCTTGACTCAGTACTTTGTTGAAGCACCTTTGGCAGCGATTACAGCGTTGTCTTCTTGGGTATGACGCTACAAGCTTGACACGCCTGTATTTTGAGAGTTTCTCCCATTCCTCTCTGCAGATCCTCTCAAGCTCTGTTAGGTTGGATGGGCAGCATCGCTGCATAGCTATTTTCGGGTCTCTCCAGAGATGTTAGATCGGGTTCATCAAGGATCTCTTTGTACCTTGCTACTTTCATCCTAACCTTAATCCTTACTCGTCTCACAGTCCCTGCTGCTGAGAAACATCCCCACAGCATTTAAAAAATATATTTAAAAAAATAATGTAACCTTTTATTTACCAAGGCAAGTCAGCATGATGCTGCTACCACCATGCTTCACTGTAGGGATGGTGCCGGGTTTCCTCCAGATGTGACCCTTGGTTTCATCAAACTAGATAATCTTGTTTGTCATGGTCTGAGAGTCCTTTAGGTGCCTTTTGGCAAACTCCAAGTGGGCTGTCATGTGCATTTTACTGAGGAGTAGCTTCCGTCTGGCCACTCTACTATAAAGGCCTGGTTGGTGGAGTGCTGTCGAGATGGTTGTCCTTCTGCAAGGTTCTCCCATCTCCACAGAGGAACTCTGGAGCTTTGTCAGAGTGACCATCAGGTTCTTGGTCACCTCCCTGACCAAGGTCCTTCTCCCCCAATTGCTCAGTTTGGCCTGGTGGCCAGCTCTATGAAGAGTCTTGGTGGTTCTAAACTTCTTCCATTTAAGAATGATGGAGGCCATTGTATCCTTGGGGACCTTCAATGCTGCAGAACTGTTGTGCCTCGACACAATCCTGTCTCGGAGCTCTACGTACAATTTCTTCAACCTCATTGCTTGGTTTTTGCTCTGACATCCACTGTCAACTATTAGACATTTATATAGACAGGTGTGTGCCCTTCCATATCATGTCCAATCAATTGAATTTACCACAGGTGGACTCCAAGTTGTAGAAACATCTCAATGATGATCAATGGAAACAGGATGCACCTGAGCTCAATTTCGAGTCTCATAGCAAAGGGTCTGAATACTTATGTAAATAAATTATTTTTGTTATTTATTTTTAATAAATTAGCAATAGATTCTAAACCTGCTTTCACTTTGTCATTATGGGGTATTGATGAGGGGGGAAAATAATTTAATCAGTTTTAGAATAAGGCTGTATGTACTGTAATAAAATGTGGAAAAGGGGAAGAGGTCTGAATACTTTATTTTAGGCCCATTTTTCTCTGCTCCATATCGACAAACTGGAATCACTAAGGCCAGTCCCTTAATTGTGATGTGGTCTGTCAGGTTGCAGATCAAATCAATGTATTTCTAAAGCCCTTTTTACATCAGCAGATGTCACAAAGTGCTTATACAGAAACCCAGCCTAAAACCCCAAACAGCAAGCAATGCAGATGTAGAAGCACGGTGGCTAGGAAAACCGGTCAGGGTTCCATAGCCGCAGGCAGAACAGCAGCACACAGGACACCAGATAAGACAGGAGAATTTCACCAGATAGGACAGACTGACCCTAGCCCCCCAGAACAGACTATTGTAGCATAGAGACTGGGTTGGGGACCCTGTGGCCCTGTCCGACAGGGCAAACCAGACCGGGTATAACCCCATCCCCAAAGCGCAGCCCTCACACCACTGGAGGGATATCAACATACCACCCTGAGACAAGGCTGAGTATAGCCCACGAAGAGCTCCACCGCGCGAGCAAAACTGGACAGGAAGATCACGTCAGTGACTCAACCCACTCGAGTGAAGCACCCCTCCTAGGGACGCCACAGCACGGCATGGAAGAGCACTAGGACCTACTGAAGAGATGAGTCTTCAGTAAAGACTTAAAGGTCGAGACCGAGTCTGTGTCTTTCACATGGATAGACAGACCATTCCATAACAATGTTGCTCAATAGGAGACAAACCTGCCTCCTGCTGTTTGCTTAGAAATTCTAGGGACAATAAGTAAGCCTGCGTCTTGTGACCGTAGAGTATGTGTAGGTATGTAATGCAGGACCAAATCGGAGAGATGGGTAGGAACAAGTCCATGCAATGGGTTGTAGGTTAGTGGTAAAACCTTGAAATCAGCCCTAGCCTTAACAAGAAGCCAGTGTAGAGAGGCTAGCACTGGAGTAATATGATCAACTTTTTTGTTGTTCTAATCAAGATTCTAGCAGCCGTGTTTAGCACTGACTGAAGTGTATTTAGTGCTTTATCCGGGTAGCCGGAGAGTAGAGCATTGCAGTAGTTTAATCTAGAAGTGACAAAAGCATGGATTATCTTTTCTGCATCATTTTTGGACAAACGGTTATTGATTTTGTAATGTTACGAGGGGGGGCTGCCCTTCAAATATTCTTGATATGTAAGTCAAAAGAGAGATCAGGGTCCAGAGTAGCGCCACGGTCCTTCAGTTTTGAGATGACTGTACAACCATGAAGATTCCATTTTTATTTTACCTTTATTTAACTAGGCAAGCCAGTTAAGAACAAATTCTTATTTTCTGTGGAACAGTGGGTTAACTGCCTTGTTCAGGGGCAGAACGGACGATTTTTACCTTGTCAGCTCGGGGATTCAATCTTGCAACCTTTCGGTTACTAGTCCAACACTCTAACCCCTAGGCTACCTGCCACACCAGATCAAACAGCAAATATCTTTGTTTCTTGGGACCTATAACAAGCATCTCTGTTTTGTCCGAGTTTAGAAGTGAAATTTTGCCACCATCCACTTCCTTATATCTGAAACACAGGCTTCCAATAGAATATAGTGATTGATGGTGTCGAAGGCGACACTTAGGTCTAGGAGCACAAGGACAGCTGCAGATCCTTGGTCTTACGTCATTAAAAGGTAATTTACCACCTTCACAGGTGCAGTCTCAGTACTATGATGGGGTCTAAAACCAGACTGGAGCGTTTCGGATACATAATTTGTCTTCAAGAAGGCAGTGAGTAGCTACGCAACAGCTTTTTCAAACATTTTTGAGAGGAATGGGAGATTTGATATATACAGTGCCTTGCGAAAGTATTCGGCCCCCTTGAACTTTGCGACCTTTTGCCACATTTCAGGCTTCAAACATAAAGATATAAAACTGTATTTTTTTGTGAAGAATCAACAACAAGTGGGACACAATCATGAAGTGGAACGACATTTATTGGATATTTAAAACTTTTTTAACAAATCAAAAACTGAAAAATTGGGTGTGCAAAATTATTCAGCCCCTTTACTTTCAGTGCAGTAAACTCTCTCCAGAAGTTCAGTGAGGATCTCTGAATGATCCAATGTTGACCTAAATGACTAATGATGATAAATACAATCCACCTGTGTGTAATCAAGTCTCCGTATAAATGCACCTGCACTGTGATAGTCTCAGAGGTCCGTTAAAAGCGCAGAGAGCATCATGAAGAACAAGGAACACACCAGGCAGGTCCGAGATACTGTTGTGAAGAAGTTTAAAGCCGGATTTGGATACAAAAAGATTTCCCAAGCTTTAAACATCCCAAGGACCACTGTGCAAGCGATAATATTGAAATGGAAGGAGTATCAGACCACTGCAAATCTACCAAGACCTGGCCGTCCCTCTAAACTTTCAGCTCATACAAGGAGAAGACTGATCAGAGATGCAGCCAAGAGGCCCATGATCACTCTTGGCTGCATCAAAATCAAAATCAAAAACTGAAAAATTGGGCGTGCAAAATTATTCAGCCCCCTTAAGTTAATACTTTGTAGCGCCACCTTTTGCTGCGATTACAGCTGCAAGTCGCTTGGTCTTTTTTTTCCTTTTTTTTTTAAATGACTGGGATGGAGGTCTTTATTCCAGTGAGATTGCTAAAGTGAACACCGCCATGTTTAGATTTTCCTGACCTAGATTGAGGCACAGACACTGTCTCAATGGGGAAAACTAAGCTGACTATACTGATTGTGCTAGCGGCAGACTCCACTAAGCTGGCAAGCTGGCTAACAGCCTGCTGCCTGGCCTGCAACCTGGCCTGCAACCTGGCCTGCAACCCATCTCATTGTGGAGCTAGAGGAGTTCCAGCCCTGTCTATGTTGATAAGATGAGAGCACCCCTCCAGCTAGGACTGAGAGGGGGGCTAGAGACATTTACTTGATGCCGACACGTCTTACTAGCTAATTTACACGCTGAAGTTATGTTGCGCTTGGTGACCTCTGACTGTTTCACCCTAACATAGTTGGTGCCGACGTAGATAACAATATCCCTGTACTCTCTACACTCACCAGTTTTAGCCTCATCCAGCACCATCTTCAGATTAGCATTTACGTCAGTAGCCCTGCCCCTTGGTAAACAGTGCATGATTGCTGGATAATTCTTTAAGTCTAATTTTGAGGGTAATGGAGTCGCCAATGACTAGGGTTTTCAATTTGTCAGAGCTAATGGTGGGTGGCTTCTGCGGCTCACACCCCGTAACGGGTGGAGGAGAGACCTGAGAAGGCTCGGCCTCTGACTCCGACTCGTTGCTTAATGGGGAGAACCGGTTGAAAGTTTCTGTCGGCTGAATGAAGCCTTGAGAATAGTGTCCGGCTGCGAGGACTTTGTGGGCAGATTTATACTACTATCTGTACTTACTGGTGACACACTGTTTCATCTTTCCCACACTTAAATTGCCCTTTCCTAACGATTGCGTCTGAAGCTGGGCTTGCAACTCTGCTATCCTCACCATGAGGTGATAGTTGTTGTGCATATTGTGAGTACAGTGACTGCAATTAGACGGCATAGAGTTAATGTTGCTACTTAGCTTTTTCGGCTGGTGGAGGTCCTGCAGAAGCATGTCCAGATAAAGCGTCCGGGGTAAAAAAGTTGAATGAAAAAAACTAAGACGTTGGTAAATTTGGTTAAATGCAGAGTTTAAATGGTTATTAAAAGTAAATAATGAAAAGTTTGGCAAGTAGCCAATTAGCAACAAACAGCACAGCAGCCTAGGACTGGGATAGGAGAGTTTGAGGTTAGAGAGAGAGCCTCTGCCTGCTTTCCAGTGGCCCCAGGACATGAACCTCTTTCTGCTCCACTTGTCATTAGACAGACAGCGGTGATAGGAAACCCAGACTAGAGGAAAAGTGTTCTGTAGCCCCTGGTTACTTATGCATACAGGGACGTGTTTGTAGACTAACTGAGCTCCAGAGACGTTATTTTTAGGAATGCGCAGGATGCTGTGGGAGAGGGTACAGCACATCTATTTGCTTTAGCAAAGTCTCCAATGGCTCTGTGATGTTCTATCCTGGGAGTGTCTGTGGGTGTACCATAGAGCTCAACCTCCAGCAAGATCTGTCAGTTAAAGGGAACTCCTGTATTCCACTCTCCATTAGACCTGCCATATCCCCAGTTATCATTTCATCCTTATCTGGTCCAGAACACGGAGGTTAAGCATGACAATGTGTTACCATTTTTCCTCTTATCTGCTCCACTGTGTGGTATTTGAAGCAGTGGAAAGAGAGGAGCATGTGGGCCTTTGAAGTGTCCCTCCAGGGGTTAACCAGGGCTCTCTCTGTCCCTCTTACTCTGTAAGCTCTCTCTGAGCTCCCTTTCCACACACAGTCCCATTGCTGCAGTAATGAGTCAGGCAATTTCAAGGGCACCCATGGCTACCAATTCTCCTGTGTCCTGCCCCAGTCCGCTCCAGCATTCTCTCTCTCTCTCTCTCTCTCTCTCTCTCTCTCATTTACTTTCTCGCTCCCTTTATCCCGTCCTTATTTTTCCTCCTAATTCCCGCCATATGCTCTTTATTACATAGCTCGTTTTATATCATTCTTCTGAGAAAGGTGGTTCCCAGAGCCAGACAGGTTTTTCTTCTTCTAGCTCACTAGCAAATGAGTTTGAGTGAATTGGCGGTCAGTCAGGGTGGCATCGCAGAGAGGGAGCGCGGTTGCGTTCATGCGGAAACAGGGCCATGCGAAAGGCAGAACGGTCATATCCTATTAGACCCAAATGAGAAATTCTGTGTTTTCCTGGGACCCAAGCTTATGAAAACATGTAACTACATGTAAATATGGGTACATTTCATTGCCCCTTCTGTCTAAAACAAATGCAATATAGACAAAAACAAATAACAATGAAACGAAATACTCATATAAATAGATTAATGTTTTATTGTTCCCCATTAAAAACACTCTTACATATCTGTCTTGGTTGGAACTATTGCTGTTAAATACAATACGTTTTCATTCTAAATGGGAATAAACTGATTGATCACACCGATGTCTAACAGGAAACAAAAACACAGGCCCAGTTTTTGATAGTGCAACCCTAAGTAACAATACAGATGAAAATGATCAGGCCTACTGTACATCTTGCTGTAGAAATGATTGTTGAAAAAAAGTCTAGGTTGGAACTGTTGCTGTTAAAATACAATACATAATTTTTCATTATGAACTTGAATAATCTGATCACATCACACAGATGTGGATCAGAAAAGACATGAGAGGTGTGTGGCTGGTTGAAGTTTTCAACAAGCAGATATATTCTGTACTTTTTGACAGTGTTACCTTATATGGTCATGCTCAGCATTGAGTTTGTTTCTGTACTTTTTATTTTTTTCTACACACTTTTTGTGATTTACAATCTTGTTTTATCGCTGCAACTCCCCAACAGGTGAGGTGAAGGTCGAGTCATGCGTCCTCCGAAATATGACCCACCAAACCATGCTTGTTAACACCCGCTCACTTAATCTGTACTGTTACTTAGGGTTGCACTCCGTAACTAGCTTGCTTGCTTTGGTGAACGTTAACGTTTGCTAGCTATTAGCTGTTGTACAAGGGGATTGTTTGAACGGGGGAACTCGCATCAACTACGATGAGAGCGAGTACTCCCTTACTTCTGCTTACAATATCATCATCACCTGTTCTAAAATGACAACAATGCCTTGCTAGCTGACTTACTCTTCCATTGTTGAAGTTTCCTGTTTCCTGAAGCATTCTGCCCTGTTCTGAAAGAACACCCCGGGTTTACCGTCATGCTGGGGATGTTTGGTCAGCACGTGTTGTTTTAATTTGTTCGTTTTGAGAAACTCATTACTAAGCTCTTCCCCGCACAAAACACATTGTCGGCGCTCCTCGTTATTTCTCCAAGTTTGTATGAAACCAATAGAGAGAAACTCACCGCTTTATTTGCATTTCATGACGATTGAGCTCACTCAGAACTTGTGGCTAGCTTGAGTCAATTCGATGACAGCGGTGAGTGATGCTGAGTGGGGTGGGAATGACAAGTCAGTGGCTGAGAGCGGATCATCTGCTTCTGAACGACAGCGCTGCAGTGTGTGGGTCGCGGAGCGATCTTCCGGAAAACTGCTGAAAAAAGATCTGGTAAACCACGAGGCACACGCACATCTCCCTCCCACTCGTGCAGCTGCCAAACAGAACAGAGGCACTGCTGCTAAGAAGAGAGCGTACTGAACAGAGAGTGCAGTTGCACTTGACCAAATCAATTCGAGTAATTAATTAAATAATGATACATTTCCCCTTGACACGTTGCAGCCCACCATTAACAGTTGAGCATTTTTAAGAGAGGATGCATACAAACCTAACATCCTCATCCAGGGATGGATGTATTAGCTTCTAGCCTATTTCTCTTGTTACTGCTGCTACCACTGAAGCTGCTTGCTTAGTGAAGCTCTGCTGAGGGCTCCCAAAGTGAGATGGGGAGTTTCTACAAGAGGTTTGTGTAAACCCACCTAGAAAGTGCAAGTGTTATTAACCTTTTGCTATGTCAGATGACCATGCCAGCAGACTAATCATACAAAGTCATTTAACTTTGGGATAGGGGGCAGCATTTTCACTTTTGGATGAAAAGCGTGCCCAGAGCAAACTGCCTCATACTCAGTCCCAGATGCTAATATATGCATATTATTATTGTTATCATTAGTATTGGATAGAAAACACTCTGAATTTTCTAAAACTGTTTGAATGATGTCTGTGAGTATAACAGAACTCATATGGCAGGCAAAAACCTGAGAAAAAATCCAAACAGGAAGTGGGAAATCTGAGATTTGTAGTTTTTGAACTCAGCCCCTATCGAATTCACAGTGGGTTATTTTGCACTTCCTAAGGCTTCCACTAGATGTCAACCATCTTTAGGCTTCCACTGTTAAGGGGGGCTGAATGAGAGGGGAGTGAGTCAGCGGTCTGGCAGCAGCCTCGATCTCAGTCACGCCCTTTCATATGAGAGGTAACTCACGTTCCATTGCTTTTCTACAGACAATTGAATTCTCCGGTTGGAACATTATTGAACATTTATGATAACATCCTAAAGATTGATTCTATACATAGTTTCTATGACCTGTAATATAACTTTTTGGAATTTTCGTCCGACCTTTGCACGCGCGTTTCGATTGCACGCGCGTTTCGATTTGTTTACCAAACGCCCTAACAAAAGGTGGTGTATGGACATAAATTATGAACTTTATCAAACAAATCAAACATTTATTGTGGAACTGGGATCCCTGGGAGTGCATTCTGATGAAGATCATCAAAGGTAAGTGAATATTTATAATGCTATTTCTGACTAATGTTAACTGCGCAACATGGTGGATATTTATTTTGGCTGGTTTGGGCTTTGAGCGCCGTACTCAGATTATGCTTTTTCCGTAAAGTAAAAAAAAAAAAATCTGACACAGCGGTTGCATTAAGGAGAAGTGTATCTAAAGTTCCATGCATAACACTTGAATTTTCATCAACATTTATAATGAGTATTTTTGTGAATTGATGTGGCTCTCTGCAAAATCACTGCATGTTTTGGAACTACTGAACATAACACGCCAATGTAAAATTAGATTTTGGGATATAAATATGCACTTTATTGAACAAAACATACATGTATTGTGTGTAACATGAAGTCCTATGAGTGTCATCTGATGAAGATCTTCAAAGGTTAGTGATTTAATTTTATCTCTATTTGTGCTTTTTGTGACTCCTCTCTTTGGCTGGAAAAATGGCAGGGTTTTTCTGTGAGTTGGTGGTGACCTAACAATCGTTTGTGGAGCTTTCGCTGTAAATCATTTTTTAAATCAGACACTGTGGCTGGATTAATGAGAATTTTATCTTTAAAATGGTGCATAATACTTGTATGTTTGAGAAATTTGATTTATGAGATTTCTGTCGTTTTGTATTTGGCGCAATTTCATTGACTTTCAATTCATTCCGCTAGCGGAACCCCAGTGGACGAGTTGGATGTTGCTTCATCTGTTGTGCATTAAACTAGACTACCCACCTCCTCCCACTCTTCATTTCACTACACATTTGTATTTTTATAACAGTGGTACTGAATTGAGGAGGTGTTGAGATTATACTGTAGCGGTATTTATTAGAGGGGTAAAGACAGATTTTGTTCGGGCGCCAGGCAGGTATTAACCATGCCGAAAGGAAAAGAGTAGAATAGAGAGAGTACCACTACCAGACCCACACACATCAGCAGAAGAGACTGCATAGAGTGTAGCCTGTTTACCAGATAGCCAGTGGAGAGAAAAGAGAATACACACCATATAAAACCCACATCACAGCACAGGGGTAACCCCAACAAGAATACCTCATACAATAATACTAATAATGGCAGAGCAATTCAACAGCAACTTCATACAAGAACGAACCCAGTCATCAACAGAGGATTTGCAATAATCTGTATTATTTTCTAGTGGATGAGTGCAGAAGGTATGAATGTGGGGGGTGTTCATCAACACAACAAAGGCCTTAAAAATGTCCACAGTCTTCTCGGCCACATGTCATTAGTACACCTCACCTCAATACAGTTCACATAACAATACACAACTTGCAAGCAACCTCCCTTTTAACTAAAATGTCAATCAAAATACTTCTGGCAGGGCAATAATAGTCCAGCTCTAATGAACTTCAATGGGAAGTACATTTGAAAAATAGAGAGTCTGTTGCAGGGTAAACCACTGGAATGAGAGGGAAGAGAAAGAGAGAGAGAAAAAGAGATCTTAGCTGTGGTCTTCAGGCCTGCCGGTGTACTGTCTAATGACTGTCCGATGGTTTGTATGTTAAAGCTTCGCAACAATGTTGCTACTAATCCATGCAATCCATAACGGGCGCGGTCCCAAACAAAAACAACCACGATCTAAAGCGATCACACCG
Source organism: Oncorhynchus mykiss (assembly GCF_057628025.1). Taxonomy (NCBI): domain Eukaryota; kingdom Metazoa; phylum Chordata; class Actinopteri; order Salmoniformes; family Salmonidae; genus Oncorhynchus; species Oncorhynchus mykiss. The sequence continues at coordinate 38,542,048 of NC_143028.1, read as the reverse complement.
ATGATTGTAGTTTATAAAGTATTTAACTCAAACGCTGAAAACAAACAAAACTTCTGCAGCACACACAATCAAACTGTCGCGCCACCCAAGATTATTTTTTTCTCTCCACTGGCTATCTGGTAAACAGGCTACCCTCTAGGCAGTCTCTTCTGCTGATGTGTGTGGGTCTGGTAGTGGTACTCTCTCTATTCTACTCTTTTCCTTTCGGCATGGTTGATACCTGCCTGGCGCCCGAACAAAATCTTTCTTTACCCCTCTCTAATACCGCTACAGAATTGGCGCCCGAACAGGGACTTGAAGAGAAACACCCATGACACCATCCACACAAGGTTGAATCATGTCTTTTGTTGGAACCCCATACTGTGTCAATGTGGACACCCCTGATGGTAATCATGTTTGGGATTCTTTCATTGTGGAAGGACTCGATGAACTAATGGAGTTGGATAGCACTGACCCTAATCCCCAGGTTTCTGGCTCACCTATAACATCTCCACCATTACCCTCCCCTCAAACCCTTCCGGTTACCCTGTCCAGAGAGACTGGGAGAGGTGTCTCTGTGATCACTGGACAACTGGAACATCAATGGACACACACCAATCATAGTTAGACAATGCAGGAGAATGCCATTCGCAAACTCAGTGAATGTGTGGAGGCTCATCAGACAGATGTGCAGAGGAGATTGGATTTCCTTCCCTGTCAAATGGAGGAAAACCAACAACAAATTGTTCAGAGACAGAAATATTTACAAGATTCTCTGAAGCAGGATATTCAAGGAAAACTGCACCGGTTCAAAACACAAATGGAAACTAACCATCATCAAGTCATAATCTATCTTGAGGAGGAACAAAACAAAAACAGAGAGCAGAGGAGTCAGCCTCTGTTGTGAAGGGAGTGTGTTCTTATCTGAAGGAAGTTATGGAGGACATGAAGAACTCTCTCACAGGGGAACTACGATTTTTGATTGAACAGACTCAAAAGGACACCGTTAATGAGATGGAAAAAGCACAGAAGGCCACAGACCTTCAACTGGAAGGGCTGCACCAGGAGGTAATGCAGTGCTTTTCCCTTCTGGACAAATCTTCTGCACCTCCCTCAGGTTTTACCTCTGCCACTGGCTTGGCCAGTAATGGAATAGGAACAGGTAGTACTACAAAAACCCCTCTGAAGATACTGTTAAACAACAGAACTCCCTCTGCCACTGTCATGCCTCCTCTAGAGCGCTCCCTCCCTATCAAACTACTTTTCCCCACTTTTGGCAGCCCAGAAGATGATGTTGATCCACTGTTTTTCTTATCTAAGTGTAATGATTTTCTTTCTATCCGGCCCCTTACTGACTTGGAGGTTCTAGCCACCCTCCGCAGTGTTCTCCATGGTACAGCAAGAGACTGGTGGGAGATAGCCCGTGAACATGTGTCAACCTGGGAGGAGTTTCAAAAAATATTCCTCTTAGCCTTCCTCTCAAAGGACTATGGGGATGAACTGGCGGAACGTGTTCGTAACAGAGTCCAGGGTGAAGCAGAGCCAATACGGGACTTTGCCTTCTCCTATCGAGTTCTATGTAGGAGATGGAAGGCTGACATTACTGAGCAGGAGATGGTCACACTCCTTCTTAAGAACATGGTTCCCCGCCTTGCTAGTCAACTTCGAGAACGTGTGCAAAATGTGGATGATCTGGTGCGTCTTGGGACTCAGTTTGAGAAGGACTGGAAGCACCACCTCCAAACTAAAAACCCGGTTCCCTCATCCCAGTATACCAATAACTCTCCTGGGGCTAAACCGTCTCAGATATTTGTACCCAAGATCCAGGACAAAAGTCCAGTTATGTGTTGGTGTAAAGTCCAACATCCTCCAGATTCTTGCCCACTCTATGTCCAGCGTCAGGATTCAGGAAAAGGTCAGAAAGGACCGAAGACTGAAAGTCTGCACAGGCGTGGTGGCTTGCATACAATTGGGTCAGCCTTAATGCCCACCATGAAGCCTTTAGACAGCACAGCTAGCGGTCTTATTCCTATTCCGCAACAACTATTGGTTCCTCTGACTGTTAGGAACTGGAGAGGGAAGGCCATAATCGACACAGGGGCATCTTACACCCTGATGCAAGAGGCCCTGTGGCAGAACATGGCATTACCTCATGAGGAGCTACGAACATGGGAGGAGGGACCATTGTACTTGGCCAATGGAGAACCTACCACTCCCTTGGGCTGGATTAGTATAATAATAAAACTGCATGGTGAGACTATTAACCTTCCTGTGGCAATTATTGCAGATTCAAGCCTTGCATTTGCTGTAGTCCTTTGCCTAGACTTCCTGTTCTTCCCTCATGGGACCTTTTCCTCCCAGCCGGGGGACACGGAATTAATTTTTATTGGTGGTAGTGGACTACTACACACACTGGGTGGAGTTGTTTCCCCTCCGCAAAGCCACTGCATCAGCCATTGCTCTAATTCTGAGAAGGGAGGTCTTTACCAGATTCAGGATTCCAGACCAAATCCTCTCTGACCGTGGTCCGCAGTTCATATCAGGAATCTACAAAGAGCTCTGTACCTACTGGGGAGTAATTGCCAAGTTGACCACAGCCTATCATCCTCAGACCAACCTGACCGAGAGGGTAAACCGAACCCTGAAGGGGATGATTGCTTCATTCGTGGGGGATCAGCACACAAGGTGGGATCAGCATCTCCCTGAATTTCGCTTTGCACTGAACTCTGCCGTGCAGGAGACTTCTGGGGTCACTCCCGCCGAACTCCACCTGGGAAGACCACTAAAAGGTCAGATGGACCGAGTCTTGCAAAGTTCGAATGTTTCACCTGACTGCCCAGCGTTTGATGCCGTACAACACCACCACACCTTGCTAGCCAGGGTGGAGGCCAGCAAAACCAAAGCCAAACAACGACAGCTGAGAAACTATGACAAACATAGACGAGACGTGTGTTTTCCACCCCAGTCTCGTGTCTGGGTACGTTCACATCATCTGTCAAAGGCATCTAAGAAGTTCACTGCCAAGCTAGCTTCGAGATGGAAAGGTCCATACCGTGTAGTGCAGCAGTTGGGACCAGTGAACTACTTGGTCTGTTTGGAGGACACTGGGGAAGATGTCAGGACAGTGCATGTTGTTGACCTAAAGCCCTGCTACCCTACGGCAGAAGAGCTGGATCGCAGGCAAAAGCAACACCTGCAGGACCTCTTCGTGGAGGACTCTGATGAGGACTTCCCTGGTTTTGTGTAGCAGGAACATGAACCTGTCAAAGCCTGCATCCTCTGTTTCTACAGGCATTGTTTTTTCATGGGGGGAGGAGTGTGGCGAAATCTGCACGGAGCCTTCACCGTGCACTGCCACTTTAAGAGCGCATGAGCAGTAAGGAAGGAAGGAATGAAGAGAGCTCATTCAGCTCTTTGGGGAGGGGCTCTTTGGTGGCGCGACAGTTTTGATTGTGTGTGCTGTGCTACAGAAGTTTTGTTTGTTTTCAGCGTGTGTAGTTTATAGAGTATTTAACTCAATCATCGGTGTAATCGCTCTAGGTCGTGGTTGTTTTCGTTTGGGACCACGCCCGTTATGGATCGCATGGATTAGTAGCAACATTGTTGCGAAGCTTTAACATACAAACCAACAAACCATCGGACAGTCAAACAGTACACCTGCACGCCTGAAGACCACAGCTAAGATCTCTCTTGTTCTCTTTCTCTTTTTCTCTTCCCTCTATCGTTCCAGTGCTTTACTCTGCAACAGACTCTCTATTTTTCCAATGCACTTCCCATTGAAGTTCATTAGAGCTGGACTATTATTGCCCTGCCAGAATTATTTGGACATTTTAGTTAAAAGGGAGGTTGCTTGCAAGTTGTGTATTGTTATGTGAACTGTATTGAGGTGTACTAATGACATGTGGCCGAGAAGACTGTGGACATTTTTAAGGCCTTTGTTGTGTCGATGAACACCCCCCACATTCATACCCTCTACACTCATCCACTAGAAAATAATACAGATTATTGCAAACCCCTATGTTGATTACTGGGTTCGTTCTTGTATGAAGTTGCTGTTGAATTGCTCTGCCATTATTAGTATTAGTATTATTGTATGAGGTATTCTTGTTGGGGTTACCCCTGTGCTGTGATGTGGGTTTTATATGGTGTGTATTCTTTTTTCTCTCCACTGGCTATCTGGTAAACAGGCTACCCTCTAGGCAGTCTCTTCTGCTGATGTGTGTGGGTCTGGTAGTGGTACTCTCTCTATTCTAATCTTTTCCTTTCGGCATGGTTGATACCTGCCTGGCGCCCGAACAAAATCTTTCTTTACCCCTCTCTAATAAATACCGCTACACCAGTTAAACATAATCAAAACCTTTTTCTTTCACTTACTTACTGTGCTGTTTCATTGTTAATTTGTTCAGTCGTTTCATTCTCAACCAGGATTTCATCATACATGTCAAACAGTTCTGTCCGTGGCCTCTCTTCCTCGGTGGGCACTGTGTCTGTTTCCATCTTGTCCTGCTGTGTCTCTAACAACATTTCACGTAAACCCTGTTTCTTGTCTGCATCAAAGTAGCGGTCCTTGTACCTAGCATTGAGCATGGTGGCGACACATTAGAGGCACAGAGAGAATGCCACCGAATCGCTTGTTCACAGTCTCTAGTAGAGTACTTTTGCTAGTTTTAACCCCACTGTCTGTTTTGGAAGTTTTGTTGAGCAGGCGTTTCACTGCCATGACAGAGGGTCTCACGTCTGCTGCAGACGCAGTTGATGAGCTTATTTCTCCAGTCAGTTGTTCGAATGGAGCTCGGAGTGTGTTCATGTTTCAAACATCTCAAATGCCATTGAAATGGCAGCAGCGGAATGGAAACCTGCACATTCTTGAGCATGCAATACATCTTTCCTCAGTACGAAATCCTCGTCGACCCACCGTGCTGTCAGACTCCGCATGCCCATGGGGCTGACGTCGCTGGTCCAAATGTCAGTCGTGAAGCTAATAGCTGTGACCCCTATAGCAGGTAGCTCATGGATGTGCGTTTCATCAATACTGTGTAACTCCGGTAGGGCAACATCTGAAAAATAGCGCCTACTTGGTAATGTGTACCGGGGCTCGACCAGTCGGCGAAAGCCAACATCATCCACGACAGAGAACGGTTGCTTGTCAAGGGTAATGAATTCCATTACCTGGAATTCATTCATGGATTTGGCCTTTGAGTTGTCTCGCTGAAATGTTCTTACTCTTTCAAATGACTGCTGGACTTGAACTCGTTTAGTTGTTGGCAGTGTTAGTTTTTTCCCTGCTTTTGTTCTAAGTAGTTGCTGAACATCTGGGGGTGATACACTTTCAAAGGAGTAATTAGGTTTGTTGTTTTGAAAGATTTCACTTTCTCCTCTCAGGAAATAATAGCAGCACAAACGTTGCATATGGCCTTTTATCTTCCTTTGAAACGTCAAAATAGATCCACACAGCAGACATTGTGGGCCAAGTTAGGAATGCTGTGTTGCACATGTAGCGCTGTATTCTTTGTGCGTCATTATGTCATAAAGCTACGTTATATAGGTATGCACGTCAACTTTGCGTCAACGCTGTGCTTTTGTTGTTGTTGCTGATATCGTGCATCCCTAATTTATTTAGTTGGAGATTTGCATTGGGTCCCTCCAGTGTTCCCGATTTGGAGTCTTGAGCCCTCACCAGTGTTGGCTGTTTGTTGACTGGTTGGCTGTTTGTTTCTTCTTCCCTCGTGTGCTTTCTTAGGTCCCCGCATCTGTTTTTATTACAGCCCAACTCACTCCCTCTTTTACAATAAGCTGTAAAATGTCTAAGAACACAGGAAGAAATAGGCCAATGAAATTAGGTTCATATAAGCTCATTTCTGCCAATTAACCTAGTTGATGCAGTGGAATACCTTAGTTTCAGTTATGTGTAATGATGTTGATTATAGCCTTGTAGTCAGACCATGCTGCTCCCACCCTGTCCCCGTAGGCCCTTGTTTTTATTTTATTTTTACATTTAACCTTTTATTTAGCTAGCTGCCAGACTGCCTGGGGAGTGGTATGTGTGCAGTAGAGGAACAGGAGGAGGATTTGCAGGTCATGTCTGCCTCGCTATGAAAGGGGAAGTGATGTCTCCTAACTTTGACAGCTTAGGGTCTTATCCTCAGCCCTGCATGTACACCAGTCGGCGTAATTCTGCAGGGAAATCAGCTCTTCCTAACACAATGTTGCTGTCCACATCCGCAAGGAAATCTGTTTTACATGGAGATGATTTGATCATTTGCGACAACCCCATAATCTTGAGTACAGAGTTGATATTAAATGCTAGTCTCGTGGGCTACTAGGAAGGCCGTGGTTGCCTATACATAGCCCTCTAGTTATCTTTAGTGCAGCCTGAGTGGTAAGCATTTCCACAATGTAATTCGTATTGAGCTGCTGTGTGTGTGTGTGTGTGTGTGTAGTCGGACAGCCGCAGAACCCCTGCCCAGCCCTGAGGCTCTGAGCTGTGCGTTCCTGATTAGTCTGGGATTTAGCAGCCCAGATTACAGGCCATTGTTCAGGGCTAGTCTGGGCCATTATCTCCTGTAATTCCCTGTGTCCGTGATTAGCTCCAGATGATTTAATTAGACGTGCTCTTGATAGGAGTCCTCGTTACTGCTCTACAGCCTCGCACCCCAACCCCTCCACTCTAATGGTGCTCCAGGAGTGTGGGGTGGGGAGGAGCTTGCATGGTGACGTTAGTATTGTGCTGTTGCCTGCCGTGGAGTAGCCTAGCTGTTTACATGGTCTATTATGGAACACTACCGCTGTGTACTCAGTGACTCTGGTGTCTTTTACCCCTCAGTCCAGATGCAGTGAAATGAGCGAGGGATCGGCATGCTTGCAGGTGCACCTGGGAAATCCTCCGTATCCTCTTATCTCTGCCTCTTACCAACCCTGGACTTGTAATGAGAATATGGTGTCTAGTGAACACACAGGGAGCCCTACAGTTCCTTCAATTCCTCGCTGGATTATTAACGAGGTGTGAGGCCAAGATGAATATTAAAGCAGCTCTGGAAGGAGAGGCGATGGAGGAAGCGGAGTGTGTATGCCAGACTGGTTGTTCTTAAACTAGACCCAAGTTTCTCCCATAGAAGACTGTGTGTTCTTGTTATTGGTTCTGGTTTGGTCTGGGCACTGTATGGGACTAATCACTGCAGTGACACTGTCCTCTCTCATCTCTCCCCATTGTCTTCATTGCGTTCAACTCCACTCTGCACCCCCAGGCCAGATTGCTCTCAGATGGAGTGGTCCCTGTCCATGCACCTGAGGGGCCACTACACTACTGCAGAGTCTCTGCCCAGCCAGTGGCGACTTTTACCTGTTTTTCTATCAGTGTACATTTCAAGCTAAAGTCAGGGCTTCCCTTCGGCCAAACATTCAGCATTGTGGTTTGGCCTGTTTTACCCCTGTATTTATTGACTAGATGGAAAGTGAATCGATGGACTGGGAGCTACAGAGTAAATCTGGACTGGCCTGGATACTCTGAGACTGTGTGAGGACAAATTTAATGTTTGTTTTGTGTGTGCATAAGTCGAACACACACTTTTTTAATGGGTTTACATGAAGTAGAAACGCTGGCAAGCAGTAAAATAGTAAAGCCAGCCAGCAGTAAAATAGTAAAGCCAGCCAGCTACAGAGAGACAACGGTACGCAGCTGCGTCCAGGGCCAAGATGTAGGAGCTAAACCAGTGTTTGTGAACTCTGTAGTCTGTCTGCATGTTGCGTGTGATGACAGAATGTTCTCCGTGGAGATTTGTGGCTCTTACACATAATGGATACTTGGTTTTAAATGAACAACATGCTGACTATCGAAGCGTTTGCCTAATCCTAAGAAGCTTCTTTTTAGTTTTTATGAAGACATGGTTATATTTGGTTTTGGTCATAACCCCCCCCCTTTCTTGAAAACCTAAGCTTGTCCTCTTCATCCATGCGTTTTGTTTGGTAAAATTGTTTTTGTGTGGGTGGGTGGAATACAACACAAATATAGAGCTGAGTCGCTACTACTAATGAGCCTGTCTCTGGAAATAATTGGAACGCTGATTTATGAGCACCACTAATGCATTTCAGTTATTATGTAATGTACAAAATACAAAGCAATTTTTTTAATTTAACCTTTATTTATCCAGGAAAAGCCCATTGAGACAGAGTATTTTTCAAGGGAGACCTGGCCAAGATTCAGCAACAATCAATACATTTACAGAATTAGGACTTTTTGTCTAGGACAAAAAGGCTTCTCAACAGTTTTTACCCCTAAGCCACGACTCCTGAAAAGGTTATCAAATGGCTACCCAAACTATTTGCGTTGTGTGCCACCCCCCTCCCAACCCCTCTTTTTACGCTGCTGCTACTCTCTGTTTATCATATATGCATAGTCACTTTAGCTATACATTCATGTACATACTACCTCAATCGGGCCGACCAACCAGTGTTTCCGCACATTGGCTAACCGGGCTATCTGCATTCTGTCCCACTCACCACCCGCCAACCCCTCTTTTACGCTACTGCTACTCTCTGTTCATCATATATGCATAGTCACTTTAACCATATCTACAGTCGTGGCCAAAAGTTTTGAATGAAACAAATATTAATTTTCACAAAGTTTGCTGCTTCAGTGTCTTTAGACTATGGAATAATGAAGCATAATTACAAGCATTTCATAAGTGTCAAAGGCTTTTATTGACAATTACATGAAGTTGATGCAAAGAGTCTATTTGCAGTGTTGACCCTTCTTTTTCAAGACCTCTGCAATCCGCCCTGGCATGCTGTCAATTCACTTCTGGGCCACATCCTGACTGTTGACCCATTCCTGCATAATCAATGCTTGGAGTTTGTCAGAATTTGTGGGTTTTTGTTTGTCCACCCGCCTCTTGAGAATTGACCACAAGTTCTCAATGGGATTAAGGTCTGGGGAGTTTCCTGGCCATGGACCCAAAATATCGATGTTTTGTTCCCCGAGCCACTTAGTTATCACTTCTGCCTTATGGCAAGGTGCTCCATCATGCTGGAAAATGCATTGTTCGTCACCAAACTGTTCCTGGATGGTTGGGAGAAGTTACTCTCGGGGATGTGTTGGTACCATTCTTTAGAGGTCGACCGATTAATTAGGGCCGATTTTTCCAGTTTATATAACAATCGGAAATCGGTATTTTTGGGCGACGATTTCCGATTATTTAAATATATATTTTATTGTATTGTATTTATTTATTTATTTAAATACCTTTTTATTTAACTAGGCAAGTCAGTTAAGAACACATTCTTATTTTCAATGACTGCCTAGGACCTGTGGGTTAACTGCCTTGTTCAGGGGCAGAACGACAGATTTTCACCTTGTCAGCTCAGGGGTTTCAATCTTGCAACCGCACAGTTAACTAGTCCAACGCTCTAACCATTGCACTCCACGAGTAGCCTGCCTGTTACGCGAATGCAGTAGAAGCCAAGGTAAATTGCTAGCTAGCATTAAACTTAACTTATAAAAAACAATCAATCATAATCACTAGTTATAACTACTAATCCAGCCTAATGGCTGGTGTAACCGATGTGAAATGGCTAGCTAGTTAGCTGGGTGTGCACAATATTAACCAGGTGAAATTGTGTAATTTCTCTTGCGTTCATTGCATGCAGAGTCAGGGTATATGCAACAGTTTGGGCTGCCTGGCTCATTGCGAACTAATTTGCCAGAATTTTACGTAATTATGACATACATTGAAGGTAGTGCAATGCAACAAGAATATTTAGACTTAGGGATGCCACCCGTTAGATAAAATAACGAACGGTTCCGTATTTCACTGAAATAATAAATGTCTTGTTTTCTAAATGATAGTTTCAGGATTCGATCATATTAATGACCAAAGGCTTGTATTTCTGTGTGTTATTATGTTATAATTAAGTCTGATTTGATAGAGCAGTCTGACTGAGCAGCAGCAGGCCCGTAATCATTCATTCAAACAGCACTTTTGTGCGTTTTGCAAGCAGCTCTTCGCAAGCACAGCGCTGTTTATGACTTCAAGCCTATCAGCCTAATGGTTGGTGTAACCAATGTGAAATGGCAAGCTAGTTAGCTGGGTGTGCGCTAATACTGTTTCCAATGTCACTCGCTTTTAGATTTGGAGTAGTTATTAACCTTGCGCAGCAAGGGCCACAGCTTTTGTCTTGTCTCATTGCTGCAGCTGCCGTACGGACTCGTGAGAGGCGAAGGTCGAGAGCCGTGCTTCCTCCAAAACCCAACCCAACCAAGCCGCACTGCTTCACGACACAATGCCCACTTAACCCGGAAGCCAGCCGCACCAATGTGCCAGAGGAAACACCGCACACCTGGCGACTGTGTCAGCGTGCACTGCGCCCGGCCCGCCACAAGAGTCGCTAGTGCGTGGAGGGACAAGGACATCCCTGCCGGCCAAACCCTCCCCTAACCCAGACGACACTGGGCCAATTGTGCGCCACCCCATGGGTCTCCTCGGCGCAGCCGGCTGCGACAGACCCTGGACTCAAACCCAGAATCTCTCGTGGCGCTAGTGGTGTGCAGTGGGACAGACTAGAACTAGCACTGAGGAAGTGGAGCAGGCATGGTACTCTCTCGCTGTAAGGGTACATTGGCTGCGCTGATAGACGGACATGAGCCTCTCTCAATTAGTAGACGACGTGAGACACATTTTACATAAGTACCGAAAGTAACACACATTTTACTACCGAACCGGTTATCAGGTCCTAGTATCGAAAAAGTTCCTAAAGTTTTGGTATACCGTGCTTCCGGGTAAGTGAAGACTCTACACACCAGGCCCATTCTAGTCAGCTGATTTGGCCCAGACAACATGGGACCAATGACGCAAGAGCCACCCGACAAGCTAGCTAGCAGGCTGGGGTTGCCATGCCTTCACAGAGCATGACCTTTCCTCTGCTCCCAATAGAATGATAGAGAAAAGACGCACCCTCAAGTCCCTGACAGAGTAGCTGACTGAAGATGTGCGGAGGAGACCATTACAGACTATCAGTTTCACAATCAGTCAAACCCATAAATATGTTCTGGCAGAGAGCTATTTCCATGACGTATAAGGGAGGGAAATACTTTCTGGATTTCTTCATTCCTAACTCATTATTCTTAGAAATGATTAAGGCGGGCTAGCTACAGTGCAAGAGAATGGGCCAAATCATAAAAATATACGAAGAGGGTTTTTATTCATGATTTGTAAGTAGCTATTAAAAATGGTAAATCTGAGGTCAGTCAACAGTTGTGCCTCCATAAAAGAGTATGGAACTGCCTGCCCCCACGCCAAACATTGCCAACAGTCTGGTTGCCAATTGTCTGGTTGCTGCCAATACACTCACTCTGCCTCTGGGGTAAGCAGTCAGTGAAAATCTAATCAAAAACACTCACCAACATACTGTGTCAGGCCACAGTGTTTTTTTTGGGAACATCCAAATGTGCTCAAGCTGCGCCTAAAATCCCAGCCCCTCATTTTCCACTCACAGCCTCTCCAGGGAAGTCCCTGCAGTCTAAACAGCACAGCAGCAGCATCCAGGCTACAGCAGCCAGCTGACTGGGCAAACTGGGGCTGCAGGCAACATCCACCCCATGTAACCTACTGGCTTTGATAGACAGACAGCCCTGTCTGTCATTGTGTATGACTGTGACTAGGCCAGGCTGAGATGCACAGACAGCGATGGCGACAGTATCACACACAGAGACAGACATGGCCCTTCCTCCTCCTCCGTATCTGACTCTCCCCTCAGAGGAGATGGAGGACCCAGTGGTCTGATCATTTCTAGCAGTCAGGTGGGAGATTGGCGAGAGAACCGGTCTGGCTGACCTGTCTGAGGAGTCATTTAGTGGCTGCTGTGACCGGCTCACTGCCCAGCTCTCGCTACTGAATGATATGCCCCTAACGACAATGGAGCCCAACACAATTTAGCTTGCTGAACAACATCGCGTGCGTACACACACACACAAACACCTTGTCCAATTAGACCAAAGTGGGTCTAGCTCCTTGAAAAATGTAGAAAATTGTGTGGCTACGGAGAGTTCGAAGGAAAAGAAAGAAGGTGGCGATGCTGGCATTCTCCAGTGGTTAGAATGTAGGGCAAGTCATGTAAATGATGAATGCTCCCAGCCTGCTCCACATCTAGCCCATCTCCAACTACAAGAAACACTACCAAGAGGTCCCTCCCTCAGAAACCGACTCCTGTTAATGAAGGGACGCACTACGTTATGGGAACATAACATGGTGGCAGGGCAGCAGGGTTTTATAGATATTAGTGAGTGAGGCTTCCAGGAATGGTGTTACGGGGTTCCATTCTCATTGACGAGAATTAAAGTCGCCTTTGTCCTAGAGCGATTTACACGGTTATCAGAACGTCAAACCTCAGGGTAAGCCTACACGCAACGCAGCCCATATTTTAAGTGTTTCTAAAAAATCTCCTATGGCGGGAAAAACGATTGGAACCATTAACCTGTTTGACCGCTAGGTTTTATTGGCATCATGACTCCTACTGTAGTACTCTATAGCTTACTGGCTAGTTAGTGGCAATTGAAAAGTTAATGAACAGTACATATTATAAATTGACATCTCATGGCGCTGCCTCTCCTTAAATTTTAATTCATGCAAATAGCCTTGTAGAGCTGTATGTTAATGATCACAGAGCGGGACCCTGGCAGGAATATGGAAGGGCAAGGCGGGGGGGGGGGGGGGACCTGTCTTGTTGGCAGAGGGCTGAAGAATAGATCTGGGTGATAGAACAGGATGACATGTTGTTTCAGCAGAGAGTTGCCAGACGGTGCAGACAGCCGTGTCAATGATAAACAGCCTCTTTTCCCAACAACTAACTCAAACTACCTGCGTCTTACGACCTAAACTGATCAAAACGACAGTTGAAACAATCAATCTTGACCCTCTGCACATGGCGTCAAGTCAGGGTTGTTATCCTAAAACCAGTGTACAAAAATGTACATTGCTATGTCACTTGAGGTTGTGGCAACATGTCCAAAGGTGTGTGAGACACCAGATTCACTCTGTTCCATTTTCTATATAGGTTATTGATTCCTGAATCCCCTCCCTGGGTGTAGAAATCAATACTTTTCAGTCTGACACACTTGCTGTTGGGGCTGGGAATTGCCAGGGACCTCACGATACAATATTATCACGATACTCAGGTGCCCGATACTATATGTATTGTGATTTCTATATATTGCCATTCAGTCTTCCATACATATTGCTCACCATGTATGCTGCAGAGGGACAAGAGCCATGAGAAAACAAGTTTTGAAAAGTGCTTGGAACAAATGGTCTCAACATTTTAAAAAGGAGATAGAGAACAAGCTATAAAGGAAAAATACTAGTGTTTTGGTGCAGGGACAAGGACTAGTGCAAAAAATATTGCGATATATCGTCAAAAATAATATCCTGATACACTACATGACCAAATGGACATCTCATTCCAAAATCATGAGCGTTAATATGGAGTTGGTCCCTCCTTTGCTGCAATAACAGCCTCCACTCTTCTGGGAAGGCTTTCCACTAGACCTTGGATTATTGCTGCAGGGGCTTGCTTCCATTCAGCCATGAGCTTTAGTGAGGTCGGGCACTGATGTTGGGATATTAGGCCTGGCTCGCAGTCAGCGTTCCAATTCATCCCAAAGGTGTTCGATGGGGTTGAGGTCAGGACTCTGTGCAGGCCAGTCAAGTTCTTACACACCGATCTCGACAAACCATTTCTGTATGTACCTCGCTTTGTGCACAGGGACATTGTCATGCTGAAACAGGAAAGGGTCTTTCCCAAACTGATGTCACAAAGTTGGAAGCACAGAATCATCTAGAATGCTATGTATGCTATAGCATTAAGATTTCCCTTCACTAGAACCAAGGGGCCTAGCCTGAACTATGAAAAACAGCCCCAGACCATTATTCCTCATCCACCAAACTTTACAGTTGGCACTATGCATTGGGGCAGGTAGCATTCTCCTGGCATCCGCAAAATCCAGATTTGACCGTCAGATGCTGAAGTGTGATTCATCACTCCAGAGTTCAATGGCGGTGAGCTTTACACCACTCCAGCCGACACTTGGCTTTGCGCATGGTGATCTTAGGCTTGTGTGCGGCTGCTTGGTCATGGAAACCCATTTCATGAAGCTGAAGTTGCTTCCAGAGGCCGTTTGGAACTCGGTAGTGAGTGTTGCAACCAAGGACAGATGGTTTTTACACGATTCAGCACTTGGCGGACCCATTTTGTGAGCTTGTGAGGCCTAGCACTTTGCGGCTGAGCCACTGTTGCTCCTAGACATTTCTACATCACAATAACAGCACTTACAGTTGACCGGAGCAGCTCTAGCAGGGCAGAAATTTGACAAACTGACTTCATTTGGAAAGGTGCCATCCTATGACGGTGCCACGTTGAAAGTCATTGAGCTCTTCAGTAAGGCCATTCTACTTCCAGTGTTTGTCTATGGAGATCGCATGGCTGTGTGCTTGATTTTATACACTTGTCAGCAACGGGTGTGGCTGAACTAGCTGAATCCACTAATTTGAACGGGTGTCCACATACAGTTACACTATATATACACACAAAAGTATGTATCAGTTGAGTTCCCCATCACTACTTGCTCTCCTCCTGTGTGTAAACCCTCCATCATGGCGAAAGCAGCCAAGAAGTTCTCTCTCTCCTTCCCAGAAGAGCTGCACTGATGGCCCATGACTCATAGTTTCTCCTCGCCCCTGTGACTCACCTATTCTAGGGCTGTAAATATAGGTGTGTGTCTGTGAGCAGAGATGGCAGGTTTGTGTTCCTGTTCACACTGATTTACACAACCGGGCCCTTCAAGTAGACAGACGCCTGTACTGGTCGCAGTGTGCGTTCTGCTCAGCTCAGAGCAGTGTGTTGCCACGTCTGCTGCCTGAAAGAGCTGGGTTGTGGATATGTAACGATTAGCAGGTCAAAGAGACGTGGATATAATTCTGTACAGAACAACCTGTTGCAGTTAAATCTATACATGTCTTAATTTATGCTCACTAGACCTAAATCACAATGCTGTTTACCTCTGTGGTTCTTCCACAACTTTAGTGGAAGTTTCTTGGCTTTACTTTCGTGAATCCAATGAAATCCCAAGTAAGGTGTGTGTGTGTGTGTGTCCAGAGGACATTGTGAGCAGCTCATTATTCATGCTAGGACTGGGGCATTTTTTTCCCTGGTCTTTGTCAGTACAGGGAGCCCGTTGGAAGCCAATAACCCTATTTAGCTCCTGAGCAAAGCTCTGCTGTATTTAATAAGGCCTGCAGTTAGGAATGTTTGGGAAATGTATAAAGCCCCAGTGTGTGTTTAGGAAATGTGTTTAATAATTGGCCTGCCAGCCAGCCGCGACCCTGTTCCCTGCCATTCGGCATCCGGGGGGAAATGTCACGTTTGGTCCTCCTGCTGAGATGGACGGGGGGGGTCTAGGGTTATTGCCATAGAGGAGACCGACAGACTGGATTACAAACGGCATCAGACAGTGTTGCCTCTCTCTCTGTTAGTATCTTGGATCAAGATGATTCTGAGTTTTTCAATGCTATAGGCCTATACACTGATCGACTTACAACCTCACAGAACAAGTTCAATGCCAATTACACTGGATTAAAGCCAACTTGTCAGACAACAGAACGAGGGCCCTGGAAGTGGAGAGACCTGAATAAACGGCACTCCTTCTCTCTCAGGATTGGTCCTCAGCCTGGGTGAGGAGTGCGCCCTCTGACCTGCTGGAGCTGGCCCTGAGAGAAATGGAACCTGCTGGAGCTGGCCTTGAGAGAAATGGAACCTGCTGGAGCTGGCCCTGAGAGAAATGGAACCTGCTGATCCAACTGCAGGCTGGAGCTGGCCCTGAGAGAAATGGAACCTGCTGATCCTACTGCAGGCTGGAGCTGGCCCTGAGAGAAATGGAACCTGCTGGAGCTGGCCCTGAGAGAAATGGAACCTGCTGATCTTGCTGGAGCTGGCCCTGAGAGAAATGGAACCTGCTGATCCTGCTGCAGTTCTCTTAACATTAAAATGTAAAGCCACATCCTGTCTAGGAGGCTCTGTTGACAGCATTGGGAGATCGTTTTCCTTAGTTCAGGTCCTTGATTAGGCTCTGTTCAAAACTGTATAGAAACTACACTGTTTTCACATTTATTTTGTAGCTTATTAAGGACATGGGCTTGTTATGTCAACACATCGTAAACCAAATTACATGCAGCGGCTGCCTGGCCTGTTTCTGTGCCAAAGAGCAGAGAACTGAATTTGAAGAGTGTTGTTGGCTTGGCTATTTGACTCGATATAGTCAACAGGAAGCAATTTTCCAGCACTGCATTGATATTCCTCAGAGTATTTTCCGCAGAAGCAAATAAATAACAGCTGTTGTAATGAACCAGTCTGTCCTTTTACTGTCAATCCCGTTTTAGACTTCTGTTATCCCTCTGGACTATTGGCACTGCAGGGGAGATTAACTATGACCTTCACAGGCAGCATGACATTGAACACATTCTCAAGTCCTGCACCTGAAGTCCTGCTCCTCTCCTGGCCCTAAGCACCATCAGTCCGATGAGGATCTGCCTCTGTCTGATAAATGGACTCTGTTCACTGTGTGTCTGCGGTGGGCTGGGCTCAGGGGACCTGTTGGTGACAGCAGTTCCAGCTCCACTGCCTGGTGTCCTCCTTCTGCCTGAGGAAACTTGGAGGTGGATTAGAGGGAGAAAGAGAGACGGCCTGGTTCTGCCATGGAGGGAGTGCCCTGGAGGAGACGACCCACTTTCTGTCTGACAGAACCCTGTCTGGAGACGACCTCCTTTCCTCAGACTCAGCCCCCCCCCCCAGGACCGCAGAAGGTTATCATAATACAGCCTTCCTTAATCAATAAGTCATAAAAGGCTTTTAGGCCGTTAGGAGGAGGAGGTGTCTGCGATACCTGAACCTCCCACTGAGGCTGAAACAGATGTAGATGTCTTACGAGAACCTTGAGTTGAACTTAAGAGTTTGACGTTTTTCCCAATAGCAAGTGGTAGCAAAGGAAGGGTGCCCTATGCTGCTGCAGGACAATTGGTCAACATCAAATCAACGGACTTAATCTAATGTTATGCACCAATTTGATCCAACAGAGGAACTTGATGAAATTTGTGCTCCAGTAAATCTGTAATTCACCTCATTAGTAACTAGGAACAATGCTGTATGTGTGTTTCTCTAGTCAGTGGTTGCTAATTTGTTGTTGTTGTTGTTGTTGTGTTGCAGAGGGAGATGAAGGAGCAGCTGGCCACTCTGCAGGACAGTGAGAAGGGACACACCGAGGCCCTGCAGCTACTGCAGAGACAACTCACTGAGACCAAGGTAACAGACACACTTCTCTACTCCGTGAGACCGAGGTAACACACACCAAGCACACAAATTCACTTAGACCAAAGTCACTTACAGTATAGAGAGCCTTTTGACCTATATGAGACCAAGGTAAAGCACCAGTGTGTCCTGTCTCTCTCTCTACCTCAGTCTCTCCCACAGCTGAGAGCGAGACTCCAAACAGCAAATTGGTTCATTAAGCATCTCTTTAATCTCAACAACTTGTTTTAACCAGCGGAGCCAGCGCATCTAGTCGATACAACAGCTTCTCCTCTTCTTTTCATTCTGGCTCAGCTCTCCCCCTTTAGCGTCTTTGAGCTGTATCGGTCAGAGAGGGAGGGCTCTCTGACAGATGGGGTTTGTGCCGTCAGCGGTATTTGTCATTTGGGATCCATCGTTCTTCCTGCTGTTTACATGCTGGCTGTCCACTGGCATGCCAGCCAAGCCAACTCCCTCCTGTCTTCCTGTTCTGTCCTGTCTGCTTGAGTTCTGCAGTGCAAGACTTTACTTTACCCTGGCTCTGTTCCAGAGAGACAAACCTGCCTGCTTCCACTGCCATCAACTCCAACTGAGTGCCAGCTGCAGGTCTCCATTATAAATCAGCCCATCTCATTAGGTTTGCATCCATTTGTCCGAGGTGACGTGCGTTGCCTGGAAGAGGGCCATAAATTGATCTCTTTGCCTCACAGATGCATTTAGGTTTATGACAATGAATTGCTCTGTTGTTCTCTTGGTTTTCGTGCTTGACCTCACACCGACACCAAAAGGAAAATTGATTAGTAGGATCAAAGCCTCAAACACCCATAATCCTCTCTGCCCCTCTCTCACCGGCAACATGGTGCTGAAACGGAAAATTTGAGCAGGTTGTTTTGGGTGTGACACTTAAACGTCCACTAATACTGCTGTTTGTCACTTAATTGGTTTATATTGGTTCTGGTGCTCTAGGTTAGTTCCAGCCCTGGGCCCATGTGTTTAGGGACGTCCCCTCCCCCGTCTGAAGAGCAGATGTTGTCTGATTCCCAGGCCCCGTGGGGGTTCGCCTGATAAGCACATGCTGCTGCTCTGAGACCCAGCCTCCTCTCCCTGTAGGCTTAATATGGGCTTTAAATATTCCCCCTGCCACAGCCATAACACCCTGCTGGGACCTGGCACAGGCCTCATCAGTACTGTCCTCTCTCTGTCACCAGGTGGAGGAGAGCAGCCCACCTTAACACATCCCATCTGTACTGGAGATAAATGATCTTAATAGGCTGAGAGCTCCCAGCAGCGCAGAGATAATATCTGCCTGCTTCCAGGTTCCTGCTGGAACAGGAGGAACAGGCATGCTGCTGGAAGGAGATTGACTGACTGATTGATTGATCGCAGGCAGTAGTAATAAAACCCAGATTATAATGCTACTGCCCCTATTCTTCTGTACTCCCCTGTGATGTAGAGGGGTCATTCCACCAATTGAGTACCTTTTGGGTAGTGTAGTTTTAGTTTGCTTCATTTGAACATTCTGTCATAAAGAGCACGTTCAACATAAATTAACATGTTTTCCCATCCCTAGGTTGCATTAAAAAATGACTGGTAAGTGCCTACTACGTGCCAAATAAAGTACCAGGGTTGACTGTACCAGGGTTGACTGTAACAAGGTTGACTGTAAACAGGGTTGACTGTAACAGGGTTGACGATTTCATCTTAAATCAGCCATAAATCCTTTTGTGACAGGGGGAATGGAAGCTTGTTGTGTGCAACAGAGCGGGGCAATTTAATACAAACTTTAAGAAAATATATATTTATAATGAACTTGTTAAAACATTTCTAGCCTGTCTACCTGTTGGTAACAGGTTTGACGCGTTATGCTCGACCCACTCCGTTTTCCACCACAAAACACCAGAAAATGGCCAAAAAGAGTAGAATCCACTCACCTGCTTTTACACTATGTTGACTATTCAATGTTTCTTTTCAGTAAAAAAAATTGTTTACCATATTGAAACAAGAGTTCAGCTCACGTAACAAGATTGAACTTAAAATGAGGGACAGACATTTCATGTGATAAGATGAATCACTAGTCACTTTAAATATATAATGTTCTTCAGAGGTGACTTTGTCAAAGCAATAAAATAACTAGGGCTTTACATTTACCACATTTCCAGACACTGTTTTTATGTGAGTATAGTCATGCCAGATATATTAAATCACTACAGCTGTGATGGAAGCAGTACGTTTCGGTACAATTTTATAGATGTCGACAGAATTTGATCGTTCGACATCGGGGATCTTTTTGTGTCTGTAAAATGTATTATGTGAGATGGTGATGGAAATACCTTTTTTTATGAGCAAATATTGATATATAAACCATCATATCGACGTCAACTTGGAAGTCGCGATGATATGGTGTGTGGTCCTCCCACTACGACTCAGGGAAACATGCAGTTTATTAGGCTACAGATGAAATAAGTTACGATGAACTTCACAGGATAGTGAAAGTGCCCAGTGATCTTGATGCTCCTATAGATATCAAGGGTCTTATTCTGGTGATGTGATTGATGCTTGACTGCCGTTTTGACAAATTCAAATACATTTAACCATAATAATGTAATCATGTAGACTAGCCTACCTGCAGTGTATCTGCGAGCTGTTGGCTAGAGCGAACGACCCAGAGTAGGCACGTTTACTATTTAACGCAACAGTTCTTGTGTCTATCGGTCCAGTTGAAAATGTGACGTAAACACATTGAACTTTTAGATTTTAATTTGGTACATGAAAGCTTAAGCGGAAAAGTACATTTTTTGTGTGCACTGAATTGTATCCGCAACAAGTCCGTTTGGTGGAAACACCACTTGTGGGAATTTTCATATTTTGTTAAATGCGGCTTTTCGTCAATTGGATGTCTCCGATGACAACCGAACTGACGACATATTCCTTAAGTACCACCGCATATGTTCAATTGATCGGATTGCCAGAATATAGTTTGTCTATATTAAAAGGCACTTCATTTAATATAACAGGTTATATTCCACATTGGTTTACAATTTCTACTTAAAATATCAAAGGGACACAAAAAGGCACTCTTTTTGTGGAACAACCCAGAGACTTCTAGAACTGGTTTATCAGTAAACTACCAGAACTTTGGTGTCTCAAGGATTTCATGTAATTTATCACAAGACATCTAGTGGCCTTTTTTGGTACTTCAGATTATCACAGGTCGGGACAGTATCTCTTTATCTCTTGCCCTCTGTGTGGCTGTATCACACGTAAAATGTATGAAATAATTCAATAAGATTTTATAGTACATTTTTAATAACAACTGCAAGACATTATCCACCTATAAACCATCAACTTAGTGAATACCAATGGTGTTTGATACTTGGTGTTTATTCGGATCCCCATCAGCCGCTGCAAAAGCGCCAGCTTCTCTTCCTGGGGTCCACATGACATAATACATAGCACAGAACATTATTAGTAACGGACTGAAATATGAGTGTTTCAGCATGAAATATGTATTTTTATTCCATTTTTTTTTTTTACACACGTAGTAAAATAAATATGTCAAACTGGTGACAGTTGTGAAAAAGTCAATAGTTGGATGCGTTGCAGAGGTAATTTTTAAAAAATGCCATTGTTGATTTAAATGTTTCTTTCATTAATTAGACCAGATGGTTCAAGAGAAAATAGCCTATCTAATAGAAACTCATGGACAATATGGACACAGATATAACAAAATGAATACTATATTGGCTAATATTTGTAATGTGATCCTGCGTTGTGTGTTGTATAATGTGAAGGGGAAGAAGAAGAAAAACGGTAGATTTTCATTTAATTCCCAAAATGACTGAAGATGCCGGTAACTTTGGTAAATTACCGGGAGCTTTGTAACCCTAACGACAACAGAGCTTAGAATGTTCGACAAAGATAATGTTTCCTCTGTAGAGACGGACAGAAGCCCTGAGTGAGAAGCTGCTCCCTCTCCAGTTGTTACTGGACTGAGCGTATAGATCCTCTTTGTTTTGTCTAGTCCGCTACTGCTGTTAGCATTGGAGGTGATTCATTTCCGCTACACTATAAATAAATTAATCAAACTCTCTCCTCAGCTTCTGCTCCTTTCCACCTTATCAACAGCCCTGCTCTTTCTCTAATAGCATCCGTTTATCTGACTATTCGCAGGCCTTGTAAATGTTGCCTTGAACACACAGCTAGTCTGTCCCCAGTCGACCCCACAGCATCAGCCTCTTAAAAAAATGCTCTCCATCTCACAAGCAGTGTCACCATTAAAACGGCACACTTCCACTGTCCCGACCTTACACTGAGCTTTGCCCTATTTAACTCCTAATGCGATCTGCATAGGCTGTTCTTATGATAGTACATTTTGTATTGAGTTAATCAGTGTTGGATGATCTATAACAGCAGAGGGGGATTTTATGTCCTTAGAAGCCCTGCCTTTGACTGGTAGCCAGCTTTTTTTTCAATTAATGAGTTCACATTTACATAATCGTTAGGCTAGGTGATAAAAGGTTTTTAAGCCCTGGGGTGGCTGACTTTCATCCAACTAAGAGTGACAGAGGCAGAATACATTTTGTTATTGGTGTGTTTAATGCTTGGAGCACAACCTGCACATTAATCCTAAATAACCAACCTCTCATCTCTCTCTTATCCCTCTCTCGCTCTCATTCCAGTCGTCGGCCAAGGGCCTGCGTGCGACCATCGGCGAGGCATTTGAACGCCTGCAGCGGTTCCTGCGAGAGCGCCAGAAGGCCATGCTGGAGGAGCTGGAGACGGACACGGCGCGCACGCTCTCCGACATCGAGCACAAGATCCAGCGCTTCAGCCAGCAGCTGCGTGACGTCAAGGAGGGCATCGGCATCCTGCAGGAGCGCCTCAACGAGACGGGACGCCACGACTTCCTGGAGGGCGTGGCCCTCACCTCCGAGAGGTGCTCTGCTTACTGTCTGACTGACCTTGGATCAGCTCTTCTTCCAAAAAGCCACAGTCCTAAACTTTTGTAAGATGGCACGCTGTCTGAGGTTATGTTATACTCCCCTCCCGACATAAGACCATCCCCTGAATGTAATGAATGTAACCCATTCTGCTCATCGTCAGGATACCGATAGTGATACTAATAGTGATAGCTTGGAGAGAAAGTGCAGAGTTAAGCAACTCATTGATATACCAGACTCATTATTTTAAATCGGGGGAAAGAGGGTGCTCAGGGATTGAGTTAGAGTATTTAAGATCTTAGAAGGGTGGACTGAGGAAGGTTGTTGCGTCAGAATGCTTTCTAATTGTAGCCGACCACGACCGGGAGACCCATGAGGCGGCGCACAATTGACCCAGCGTCGTCCGGGTTAGGGGAGGGTTTGGCCGGATGGGATGTCCTTGTCGCATCGCGCTCTAGCGACTCCTTGTGGCGGGCCCGGGCACATCTGACACATTGGTGCGGCTGGCTTCTGGGTTAAAGCGAGCGTTGTGTCAAGAAGCAGTGCGGCTTTGCAGGGTCATGTTTCGGAGGACGCGTGGCTCTTCGCCTCTCCCGAGTCCGTACGGAAGTTGCAGCGATGGGATAAGACTGTAACTACCAATTAGATATCACAAAAATTGGGGAGAAAAAAGGGTCAAAAGTACAAAAAAGAAATGCAAAAAAAAGACTACTTTCTAACAAACGGTCCAGAGGGCATTGACAGGAATGAGTGAAGAATGAACTGATATACAGGTTTGCCTCCTCATGAAGTCACAACGATTCCAGGAAGTGTAGTACTGGCAGAAACCCTTGGAAAATGTGAGAAAAGAGAAAAGACTTGACAAGGTTGTGTTTTCTCCTCAGGGTAACTCTCACAGCAGGTGAATTGTTAGCTTTGCATCACTTTTTGTTTCAATGTTTCTCAGACTTGTCGGTGTACAGCTGTGCAGCCCAATGGTTCCCAGGCAGGGTTGAGAGGGGGGGGGGTTCAAGGATGCATGTGGGAGGAATGAGAATGACTAATGTGGGGGTGGATACTGTAATAGCGTTTCAGCCCCCCCCCCCCCCCCCCTCCCCCCTCCCCTCCATCACCCATCAATCTACACTGCTGTAGAATATTACGTGGGCATCCAGAATCTGACAGATACTTTTATCAACAACGAACAGCGAAAATAGAGCAATGACTAGAGACGTCTCTCAGAGAGAGCAAAGAGATGTGAAAGTAGATTGATAGTTGACATTGATCGTTCTTCTCCACCTACAGGATAAAAGGAAAGATACATGAGACCAATCTAACATATGAAGATTTCCCGACCTCCAAGTACATGGGGCCCCTGCAGTACACAATATGGAAGTCTCTCTTTCAGGATATTTCACCAGGTATGCACCATCTACGTTAACCCTCACATAATTCAACTGTGTAACAGCATTCGCTTCACCAGGAGTGTCTTGTGAATTGTTCGATGCACCCAAGTACCTCAGCACATCATTCAGTTATGTTACCAATCATTGTCTCCACCCTGGATTTTTTACTCCAAAGGGTGCTCTTAAGCGAGGTATCTAACCCTAATTGCTCCTGTAAGTCGCTCTGGATAAGAGCGTCTGCTAAATGACACGTATGTAAAAATGTAGCATAGATTTGGGTTTAAATTGGGCTCTGATTGATGCCTTGGAAACCTTGGAAAAGACTCCCACAGTGTGCGCTAATCCCGCGTTCAAATATCTGGGATGTTTGTGAGTTCTGTGAGAAAATGGTGGCTGGAGGGCTGAGATGCCCTTCGCTGTCAGGAAAGCTGATGAAGATCTTTCTCCTTTCTTCTCCCTCTTCCTGTTCTCCCTGAGCCCACAGCCATCGCTCACTCTCACAGAAGGTTATTTAAAACGGTGCACTCAATTCTCTGTCAATTCTCTCATTTTGGCCTTCTGAAGCTGGAGAGAAGGCCGAGTGGTTTCTTGGCCTCCCTTGACTGCTTGCCAAATGGAACAATTGGTTCAGATCCATCAACACTGGCTGCCACGGTGACAACAACAAACCCCTTTCTCCCATCATCCCTCTCGCTCTCTCTGCAGATGATAGTTTAGGGGAATAAGTCTACCTCTCCTCTTCTCTCAAACCCAGTGTTACCAACTAGAAAATGTTACCAACTAGAAAATGGCATACGTGTGCGTGACTTGAGTGTATGAACGCTTGTGTTTGTTGTGTGTGTGTGTGTGTGTGCAAGAGAGATTATGGCATTTTCATGAATTGATTGAAACACACACACTGCCTGGCGACGCTGTTGCGTGGGGGAAAACATTGTCCTGCCTGCTGGCTAGTGGCAAGGCCACCTGTTTTTGTACTGTGTGATATAAACACTGAAGATCAAGGGGGGAGATTTGGCAAATTCCTTTCTCTGTTCTGTTTTAAACCAGCTCTATGTATGGGAGTGAGTGAGGAGAACAAGCTGCTATTGTTCTCCCAGCTCATTTTTCCATAGAACCAGAAAAAAAAGAGACTGAACCCAGTGCGACAACCACACTCCCTCCCTAACCCACAGAACGACATGTTCAGCTGCCTCCAGCCCTGCCAAGCCAACACAGAGCTGTGGAGACATGCGTCTCCCAGCTCCATTCCCATAGCTTTGCATGACGTTGTACAGTATCGATGTGTAGTGGAGGCCGAGGTCATTTTGAATGCTTACTCCATAAGCGGTTTCCCTTTTGTACCATAAAGTCGAAGGTTATGAACCAACAGTCCCAAACATGGCCCATGTAAATACTCTTCATGAGGTCTTCATTTCCTTAAATATGATTACAGTAGATGTTGGGCAATAGGGTGTATTACAAGAGTGGATTATTAGGCTACCCATCAGTCATCCCAAATTCCAACACCATGACAGTCCCTTACTCTCCTCCTGATAGAGTCCTTCAGCAGCACCGGCTCATTTGATTGGTAGAGCAGAAACACCAGGCACAGACACTGACTGACCACTGCAGACAGACACTGTGCCAGTGACTCAGCTCCTCCCTCCAAACAGAATGTCCTTGGTCCTCTCCCAGGCGCCTGATGAATCACTTTTAAAGATAACATTTAGAAAATCAATTTGTATGCACTTTCCTTCAGATCCCCTCTCCAGTTCAGTGACTGGCTGAAACGGGATGCCAGGACGTTTTCACTGCCTCAGCATAAAACTCAGACAGTACAGCGGCGATGGTGACAAATGGAGTGCAACGAATGACACCGCCGTTCTGGAGCTAGTGTCTATCTGAGGGAGGGAGCGTCCTCATAGCATATTTATGTTTCTCATATTGGTAAACAGTAGGGAAGAATATGCCCTTATCTGTATCCTGTCTAACTGGCTTTATCTGGGCTTGCCCTGTCAGGTCGTCTCTGGTGTGTTTTTGAACGGTCTTCATTCTCTCTCTCTCCGTAGTGCCAGCAGCTTTGACCTTAGACCCCATCACAGCCCACCAGAGACTCATCCTATCAGATGACTGCACCATCGTAGCCTATGGTAACCTGCACCCCCAGCCCCTGCAGGACTCCCCGCGGCGCTTCGACGTGGAGGTGTCTGTGCTGGGGGCCGAGGGCTTCGGCTCCGGGGTGCACTACTGGGAGGTGATGGTGTCAGAGAAGACCCAGTGGATGATCGGCGTGGCCAACGAGACGGTCAGCCGCAAGGGCAGCATCCAGATCCAGCCCAGCCGCGGCTTCTACTGCGTCGTCATGCACGACGGCAACCAGTACAGCGCTTGCACCGAGCCCTGGACCCGCCTCAACGTCAAGAGCAAGCTGGAGAAGGTGGGCGTGTACCTGGACTACCCCAAGGGCCTGCTGGTGTTCTACAATGCTGACGACATGTCCTGGCTGTACACCTACAGGGAGAAGACTTTCCCGGCCAAGCTCTGCCCCTACTTCAGCCCTGGGCAGAGCCACGCCAATGGCAAGAACGTCCAGCCGCTGAGAATCAACACCGTGCGTCTATAAGAGCCACACACAGGGTCACTCTACAGATCGGCTTGCTCACCTCAACCCTCCCTGAGGTTAGGATACCAACGATGATGACGTAACTAAGATCCTAAAGACGGCTTGTTTTTTTAAATGATGAGAGGGGGGGGGGGGGGGACAGGGTGTTTGACTATGAAATGTAAATGTATTTTGTTCTGGTGTTCTTTTCCGGGTCTCTGTTTTTGTCTTGCCTGTCAGTGTGGCTCCTCACTGATCTCACCAGGGAGGGACTATGTGGACATTGCTGCATCATGGTTTCAACTGGAGCCCCGGTTAGCTTCTTCAGGGGTGGAAGGAGAGAGAGAGACCCCCGCTCCCCCAAGCCCCTCTGGGCTTTACTCTGTCTGCATAGATGACGTCATCGCACCGTGGTTTCGTAGTGGGATCTCTGTGCTGTGACTGATGCCCACCTTGAACAGGCCCACGGGCTCTGCTCTCCTTCCAAGGCTCCAGACTGACTGACAGACGGCTGCTCGGTCTGTCTCTCTCAGCAGCCAGACATTTTGAAACCGGGGGCCACCTTTCTTTTAGGCTTGTTTGCGGAATATTTCTGACGACGCTCTGCTCCTTTTTTCTTTGGCACAGTTAGCAGTTGTGAGTGAAAGCCTATCGGTGTGGCAGTGAGTGCTGTTCCATGTCCTCCCCGGTGAACCTGTACACTTTACTGATGGAAATGATGTCGCATCTCTTGACTCCTTTCCCTCAGGACACACGTCCAGTTTTCCACAGTCAACACTGTCGAGTCAGTCCAAGTGCTGGACGTGGCTGATACTCGTCATTTGACAACGGCAGCCTCGTGGTCTGTGTGCTCTAGTGATGGTCACTCTGTGCGTGGTCACTGTTGTGGTGCTTGCTGTCCTCACCCTTCCCTCGTTTCCCTACACCTCTCTGTCTCGTTGGGGGTGCCTGGAGAGGTTGTGTGTGTGTGGCATGAAAATGTGTTTCGCTGTGCGAGTGGGGACCTCTCCCCCCCCCCCCCCCCCCCCCGGGTGGTTTCTGTTGGGTTCTTCCACTCCAGCATGAGAGCTCTACTCTACCTGGCATGTACCTATGTTGCATATTTGTTTGTACTTTTGTTTTTAGCAGGTTAGTCTCGTTTTGAGATGAACATTCTCTTTTGCAAGAGAGATCTGGCCAAAATAGCAGTGCACAAAGTTGCAGACACGTTTACAAAATAAAACACAAAGCACTACAGTTGGAAAAAAAGTATGGCGCAACTAGGGGTCAAAACATTGACCGCAACACCCCCCTCTCACCTAATTTCCCATCATAGTGTTTAACGTAGTTTTAATCTCATTTAAAGGGACGAGCTCCTGTCATTTCAGGACCTTTTTTGAAGCTCGTTCCAAGTGAAAGGGGCAGTGAACTGGCATACTCCCCCCCCCCCCCCCCCCCCCCTAATTTGTCTGCTGGACAATGTGGTTACAGAAGCGTACATGTACAAAAAATCGCCATCATTAATTACAGCCACGAAAATAGCCTCTTCCTGACCTCAAAGACATTCGATGTGGGGTTTTGAAAGTGAGACACTCATCTATCTAGAAACCCAAGTACTTGTAAGTTGCTACTCTGACTATACGTGGAAGAGGTGATAACCATAACGTTTGTCTTGTCATTTAAAATCAACTTCAGCTGACAGCTTAGTTAGGACAATTGATGACACAACATCAAACTGAACACACTGAGTTCTATCTGATAGTTAACCTTTGAATCATGAGACTGCCCGATCAGATGATCCTATCCAAGTCTTTGCAACGCGTCATGATCAACGGCGTCGAATGCCTTTCTGACAGCTCGATGAAAAGGGAGACTGTGCCGTTTCTCGCCCTGTGGCATCAATAATATCATTAACAACTTTTGTTGCTGCAGTAGAAGAGCCATGCTGTTTTCTGAAACCTCCATTGAAACTTAGATCAAACGTCATTGACACACAAACCTGTGGATTCCATCTCCCTGCCTCCTCCCTCCCTCGACGTCGACATCATAGGTGTGAGAGGAGGTTAATCAGAATAAATGAATCTTGACATCTGCTGAATTACAGTTAGCCTATGGGGCAGAGACCACTGACAACTCGAGCAGCATGACACTGGAATTAATGAGCTCTGGAAGGTCTTTAATCATTCTGTCTCTTTGTTCACTTGTTCACCAAATGCAACAATTTCATATATTTTTGTTCAGTGTAGTTTAATAACATTAAGGATATGAAAATGGCCAAAGAAAGCGATATTACACTACATTATTATACTGCCTTGGCCTGGGCTGTTGGCATCTTGTTGGCAATGTTACATTTAGTTCCATAAGGCTGTTGCAGTGTAAACATAACACACCAATATATATTCTCTGAGGCTCAGGTATGTGTTGGCTTCTCTGCCCCATATGCACCAAGAGCTCTTGTTATTTCCTGGTTTAAGATGAGAGCTCTTGTCCCTTAGCCAAGTCCAGCATTGAGAGAGCCTAGAGCCAGGGGGCGGGCTGTCTGTATGTTAGTGTGTGCTCATGTTGCTGGGATATATGCAGTTTCTTCAGAAAGTATTCATGCCCATTGACATATTCCACATTTTGTGTTAGTCTGAATTTTAAAAAATTTAAGTTTGAAGTTTTCCCTCACGATCTACACACAATACTCCATAATGACAAAGTGAAAACATGTTTTTAGAAATGTTTGCAAATTTAATGAAAATGAAATACAGATCTCATTTACGTAAATATTTACACCTGAGTCAACTACAGTTGAAGTCGGAAGTTTACATACACCTTAGCCAAATACCTTTAAACTCAGTTTTTCACAATTCCTGACATTCAATCCTAGTAAAAAGTCCCTGTCTTATGTCAGTTAGGATCACCACTTTATTTTAAGAATGTGAAATGTCAGAATAATATTAGAGAATTATTTATTTCTGCTTTTATTTATTCACATTCCCAGTGGGTCAGAAGTTTACTTCACTCAATTAGTATTTGTTAGCATTGCCTTTAAATTGTTTAACTTGGGTCAAACGTTTCAGGTAGCCTTCCACAAGCTTCCCACAATAAGTTGGGTGAATTTTGGCCTATTCCTCCTGACAGAGCTGGTATAACTAGGTTAGTAGATCTCCTTGCTCGCACATGCTTTTTCAGTTCTGCCCACAAATGTTCTATAGGATTGAGGTCAGGACTTTGTGATGGCCACTCCAATACCTTGACTTTGTTATCCTTAAGCTATTTTGCCACAACTTTGGAAGTATGCTTGGGGTCAATGTCCATTTGCGACCAAGCTTTAACTTCGTGACTGATGTCTTGAGATGTTGCTTCAATATATCCATGTAATTTCCCTGCCTCATGATGCCATCTATTTTGTGAATTGCACCAGTCCTACCTACAGCAAAGCACCCCCACAACATGATGCTGATGCCCCCGTGCTTCACGGTCGGGATGGTGTTCTTCGGCTTGCAAGCCTCCCCCTTTTTCCTCCAAACATAACAGTGGTCATTATGGCCAAACAGTTATATTTTTGTTTCATCAGACCAGAGGACATTTATCCAAAAAGTACGATCTTTGTCCCCATGTGCAGTTGCAAACCATAGTCTGGCTTTTTATGGCAGTTTTGGAGCAGTGACTTTTTCCTTGCTGAGTGGCCTTTCAGGTATAGGACTCGTTTTACTGTGGATATAGATACTTTTGTACCTGTTTCCTCCAGCACCTTCAAGGTCCTTTGCTGTTGTTCTGGGATTGATTTGCACTTTTCGCACCAAAGTAAGTTCATCTCTAGGAGACAGAATGCGTCTCCTTCCTGAGCGGTATGATGCCTGAGTGGTCAGAAGCTTCTAAAGCCATGACATCATTTTCTGGAATTTTCCTATCTGTTTTAAAGGCAGTCAACTCAGTGAATGTAAACTTCTGACCCACTGGAATTGAGATACAGTGAAATAATCTGTCTGTAAACAATTGTTGGAAAAATTACTTGTCATGCACAAATTAGATGTCCTAACCGACTTTCCAAAACTATAGTTTAACAAGAAATTTGTGGAGTGGTTTATAAACGATTTTTAATGACTCTAACCTAAGTGTATGTAAACTTCTGACTTCAACTGTATGTAGAAGCACATTTGGCTGCGACCTTTTTAGGTAAGTCCATAAGAGCTTTCCACCCCTAGATTGTGCAACATTTTCCCATTTTAAAAAGTATTCAAGCTCTGTCAAATTGGTTGTTGATCATTGCTAGACAATCATTTTCAGGTCTTGACATAGATTTTCAAGTAGATTTAAGTCAAAACTGTAACTCGGCACATTCACTGTCTTCTTGGTAAGCAACTCCATTTGGCCTTGTGTTTTAAGTTATTGCCCTGCTGAAAAGTGAAGTAATCGCCCAGTGTCGGGTGGAAAGCAGATTGAGACAGGTTTTCCTCAAGGATTTTGCCTGTACTTGGCTCCATTCCATTCATTTTTTTATCCTGAAAACCTCCTCAGTCCTTAACGATTACAAGCATATCCATAACATGAGGCAGCCACCACCTATTTAAAATTACGGCCTACCCTGGACGACCAAATCACGACCGGATATGATACAGCCTGTATTCATTGCAAAAATTGTATTGCTTTACCACATTTTTTGCAGTATTACTTTAGTGCCTTGTTGCAAACAGGAAGCTAGTTTTTGAATATTTTTTATTATTTACAGACTTCCCTCTTTTCACTCAGTCAATTATGTCAGTATTGTGAAGTAATTGTTGTTTCTCCATCCTCAGTTTTCTCCTATCACGGCCATTACACTCTGTAATTGTTTTCCTCTCCGGCAGCGGCGTTAGGAAGGATGCCTGTATCTTTGTAGTGACTGGGTGTTTTGATACACCATCCAAAGTGAATTAATAACTTTACCATGCTTAAAGGGATATTCAATGTCTTTTTTTTTTTTACCCATCTAACAATGGGTGCGAGCTATTCTTTGCGAGGCATTGGAAAACCTCCCTGGTCTTTATGGGTGAAACTGTCTGAAATTCACTGCTCGACTGAGGGACCTTACAGATAATTGAATGTGTGGGTTACAGAGATGAGGTAGTCATTAAAAAAAACACTACTATTGCACACAGTGACTATGTGACTTGTTAAGCCAATTTCTATTCCTGAACTTATTTAGGCTTACCATAACAAAGCAGTTTAATACTTATTGACTCTAGACATTTCAGCTTTTCAGTTGTAATTAATTTGGAGAAATGTCTCAACATAATTTCACTTTGATATTGTGGGTAGGCCAGTGACACAAAATCGTCTCAATTTAATACATTTTTAAATTCAGGCGCTGTAACATTTGGTAAAAAGTCAAGGGGTGTGAATACTTTTCTGAAGGCACTGTATGTTCTGGCCTCTTGTCTGTGAGGTGCAGTGATAAAAGATCCCCCTATATCCCTGCTCTTGCATCCTTGTGTCTGTGTGTGTCTTGTCTGTGTTGTCCACTTTAAAGAACTGGGGCAGTGCCCTGCTTTGTTGGATGCGTTGTTGGTGTGTTCTGATGACTATGTGCAGTATGATGCAGATCCCTGTGGGGTCTAATAAAAGCAAGACTGTTGTCCGGTGATATGGATAAGAAGTAGAAAGATGATTATTGTGGGGTGGTGGTGGGTAACTGGTATTGGTGGTGGTGATTTATAATACCACTTTTAATGATTGTGTCGGGATGTTGGTGGCTGTGCAACCATCATTGTGCGAACCCACACCTGGTGTGCTTGTTGCCCGTGGTTCCTGAGAAATGTTTTAATGTACAATTAAAGAGTGGTAAAAAACCAACATGCTTGTTTGACTTTCTTTTAGAAGCACTGATTTAACATACTAGTACATTAACATGTAGTACTAATGGATTTGTCGGGGCTCAGTCCTTTGACCAAAATGCAAGTGAAATGCTTTCTCAGACCATGTTTAACAGAACTCATTACTAGAGAGCAGCTATAATCTATCAGAATTGTACCGAATGGGATGAGGCAGTGCTTGCTGGTGTACATTCTGTGTCGAGGTGCATATTTCAGCTGAGTTGTGCCAAATCCCAGCCCTGTGAAAGCCTCTCTGACAAGCCAGTGAGGATGTACTCCCTTTGTTCCTCCCCTTCTCATGCTGAGGCATTTTTCAACTAGATTAATACAAAGCTGAGAGTAACCCTGTGATGGATCACACTGTCTGAACACAAGACAACCTCACTGCAGGGCATGGCCTTATTGTGCTGTATGCAGGGCTGATCCCTCACTCACTGTCTCTCTGTCTGCTGTCTGTGAGGATGCCTGGAGATTGGAGAATTCCTTCTAAAAAAAGGCCAGCCCACTCATTCTCATTTTCTTTTTAATGAAACCATTGTATAAAGTGAACATCGGAAGCGAGAAGCAGCGGTTTGCCAGCTATTTGATGTCGGTGCCGTTGTTGGAGGAAAGGTTATGCTTGTAGCGTGACATTACCTCATGCTCCATTGTACGTGCTAATTCAGGGCTGATTGAGTCCAGTTGCATCATTATTACAGAGGAGCTGTGGACCTAGCAGCAGAGCAGCTAACAACCGTCAGTCACCCCAGGATCAGATCTCAGTACTTCTCCTCTACAGTATTTAGTTCTCCTCTCACTTACACTCCTGTAAAGGCGCAGACTATCTAACTTCAACTCGGGACAATTTGTCCATTCAAATAAAAGGGATTTTATTTATTTTTTGCCATGGGGAGATCTTTAAGAAACCCTCACCATTTAATAGAGGTACATATGGTTCAGCTATGGGTGTAGTGTGAGCTTTTGGCTTCACTGTCTTAAGAACAGTGAGCTGATGGTAAGCAGGGCTGTTCTCTCACAGGTACCATAACTGTAGTGACTGAATGAGCTGGAGAGCGAGCGTTCACTATCAAAGCAAATGATGCCATAGACACTATGAGTAGACCACATTCAGTGTGTGTGTTTGTGGCTAGAGTTGAGATCAGACAGTAAATGAGTACAGAGTTGAGAGATATCTGCACAAAGGCGCATTCAGAACAGGATCGTTTTTTTGTTGTAAATGTAGCGCCTGAAGGGCATATTCAAGTCTTATACGGCAGTAATGGTTGTTTGAGATGTTTTGCGTGGGAGTGATTCTGCCCTAGAGGTGACCACAGAGGACTTAAAGTAACAACAACCGAAAATACGGGAATGTAGCAGGTGATTTGTCAGTTCAAATATGTATTTATATAAATAAAACCAACACAAACCCTTTTCTCAACACACGATGTGCTTCAGAAATAAGAAAATAAAAGAAATCCACAAATAATATAAATTCAATGTAGCATTTTCACAAACACTAATATTGCGTAATATTCCACTATTCATGCATTTTTCGGGTGCCATTAAAGCGGCAGCGCTCTTTTTCGGACACAATGTCTATCGTCCATACAGAATGGAATTACTTTAACATACGAAAGAGAATCATTTCATACAGTTTCTCAAAGCTGATTTCTTTCTATCACGTGGATTGTTGTGCACTCTTAGATATGTGGCAGTGTCACAGTGTATTGAGAATTAACCACACACCGATTAAGCGTATGTTAATAGCATCCCTGATCGCCGTGTTGTGCATTTCTACATTAGCATCGTAGTTGGGATTTTGCATCTTGTGGAATGAGGGCTGCATTTCCCCAATGCATGTAACACCTCACTTCATGCCTGGGACTCATATTCCTTGTACGCTTTTTGATTTGTCCATTCATTTGAATAAATTATTTGACCCAGTACAGATATTCTGTTCAGCTAGCAAGGAAATGAACAGAATCACTGAATTCTTGATTGAATCAAAATGCCCTGTGGCAGAAGTAGCAGCTAAGACATTTCCTAATCGTTTCATCGGCTCCTGAACTTCAGTTTGTCAGTGCTAAACACACACACACTCTCTTTCAAAAGTAAGTGTGTATGTACATTCAGATGGAACAGAGTAAATAGGCATTTTAACGTCATAGATTTAACCAATCAGCATTCAGGATTAGAACCACCTGTTGTATAAATGTACATAACACATATACAGTTACAGCCAAATATATTGGCACCCTTGCACTTTTCTTAAATAATTCCCTATTTCTTCAATAAAAACGTTTGGCCACCACACCTTGTTATTGGATTTAACATTGCAAAACCAATTTCATTTTTGTAAACTTCATTTTATGATTTTAATTTAGACAATTGACAAAATGATTGGCACCCCGGAGCTAGTACTTGGTTGCACAGCCTTTGGCCAAAATAACAAATACTTCTTGTCATCAATGGGCTTGCGGCACCTTTGTACTAACAATTAGCACCATTTTCCAGCAGCAAAATGCTGTAGTTCTTCAATATTCCCTCCACCAACTGCTGTTTTCAGAGCTCACCATAGATTTTGGATGTGGTTCAGGTCTGGTCTTTTCGCAGGCCACTCCAGAACAGTCCGGCATCTCTTCTGTACCCCTCCTGAGTGCTTTTTGATGTGTATTTGAGGCCGTTGTCCTGCCGTAAGACCCACAAACTTCAATGGAGACCCAGTTTTTTGGACACTGTGTTGAACAAAACACCTGATAATCTGCTGATTTCATGATGCCTTGCACACATTCAAGGCCCCCAGTCCCAGAGGCAGCTAAGCAACCCCACAGCATTAACAAACCTCCCCCATCTTTGATTGTAGGGAGGGTGTTATTTTCATTGAATGCTTCATTTGATCATCAGTAAACACAACGCTGATCTGAACTTCCAAAGAGCTCTGATTTAGTTTCATTGGTCCACAGAATATTTTCTCCAGGATGTAGGCTTCTTTAGGTGAGTTAAAAAAAAAATCTAATCAGGCTTCCCACTGGGCAAAAACTGGTTGAATCAACTTTGTTTCCACGTCATTTCAACTCCCCCCAAAAATAGACGTGATGATTATGAATCAACGTGGAAAACTGACTGGATTTGCAAAAAGTCATCAACATAAGGGCGTTTCGTCTTTTTTTTCACCCAACTTTTAACCTAAATCCAATGAAATGGTGACATTTTTGGTTAATATCACTTTGAATTCACAACAACCAAATGCCAATCAAAACTAGACATTGAACAGACGTCTGTGCCCTGTGAGTTTCTTTTGACTCCTTCAGCAGTGAGGTCTTCTTATGTTCACCAACGACCAAATGAACCGTTCAAAGAAAAGAGCAACCTTCCTACAATCAAATATGGGGGAAGTTTGTTAATGCTGTGGGGTTGCTTTGCTGCCTTGAATGTGTGCAAGACATCATGAAATCAGCACATTATCAAGGTGTTTGAGTGCAATGTTCAAACCAGTGTCCAAAAACGGTGTAAAAAGCACCCTGGAATGGTTCAAGAAGAAACACTGGACTGTTCTGGAGTAGCCAGTGATGAGTCCAGATCTCCTCCAAAACCTATGGTGAGAGCTGAAAACAGCAGAATTAGATCAGCTTGGTGCTGAAGAGTGGGCCATATTGCCAGTAAAAAGGTACAGCAAGCTCATTGGTGGTGTTAGGTTCTGGTACAAATCCAGTCGGACA
Organism: Oncorhynchus mykiss; assembly: GCF_057628025.1. Taxonomy (NCBI): domain Eukaryota; kingdom Metazoa; phylum Chordata; class Actinopteri; order Salmoniformes; family Salmonidae; genus Oncorhynchus; species Oncorhynchus mykiss. The sequence goes on along the minus strand of NC_143028.1, from coordinate 38,506,321 downwards.
CCAAAGGCTCTGGAGTGATGAATCACGCTCCACCATCTGGCAGTCGGACGGATGAATCTGGGTTTGGCGGCTGCCAGGAGAACGCTACCCATAGGGCGGAGCACAATTGGCCCAGCATCGTCCGGGTTTGGCCGTGGTAGGCTGTCATTGTAAATAAGAAATTGTTCTTAACGGACTTGCCTAGTTAAATAAAAACATTTAATAACATACACTACGTGACCAAATGTATGTCTAGTATAAACAATCAGTCTCTGTCGCTGGGCAAGAACTGAGTCTGTTCCTCCTCTTGATGTTTGTCCGTGCTTCTTCACCTGCATTGCTTGCTGTTTGGGGTTTTAGGCTGGGTTTCTGTACAGCACTTTGAGATATCAGCTGATGTACGAAGGGCTATATAAAATAAATTTGATTTGATTTGATTTGATTTGTCCTCCGAGTCCAGAATTTTCCTGGGCAGGGAGGTGAGATAAGACGACTTTTGGACTATTGTTAGGATGGGCCCCTCTAGCCCCCCTCCTAGAGGTTTCTTCTCTCTTCAACTGTTGTGCTCACCTCGATGTTGAACTCTACATCTCTCACTGTCCTGGTTCCACAGAAACTAGCCTGACCTTACCAGGAGCTGAGACTCGACTGTGGCTCGACCTACTTCCTTAGAAATATTATTAACATATCTGGACATAGAGACTTTCTGTACTTCCCTTTGCCACTGTAATAACAGTCTCCAGCTCCAACATGCTAACCAATAACAAGGTATTACTACTACTAAGTGGATTATGCATTTAAAACGGTTCAAGTCAGATCATGTCCAACAATGACTACAGCTATCATGGCCAAAGGCTGTGCAACCAAGTACTCGCTCTGGGGTGCTATTCATTTTGTCAATGCCATTTTTATTTAATTTATCAATTAAAATTTTAAACTTAAGTTCTGCAATGTTGAAAATCAAATAACGCCTTTAAAAAAATATTTATTTCACTTCTTTTAGAAGAAATAGCGAATTATTTATGAAAAGTGCAAAGGTGCCAATAAATATGGCTGCAACTACACCTTTAATAATATATATATTTCAATCTATATCCAGTGCCAGAGACTTTAGAGAATGAGCTCAGCCTCATTTTGATCTACTCTGGGCTCTGGGTTGAATCACTATTTTGCTGTGTATCTGTCTGTACAGGTCTGAACACTTTGGCAGCCAGAAAGATGTAGCTAACTAGCCCTACCTGCTGTTGACTCAGTGTTTGCCCTCTGGCTCTCTCAAGGGCAGCACAACCTAAACGTTACTCCTTTGTTTAGAGAAATCCCCTCTCCATCTCTTGTTTCACTGTACTGTATGTAATATACATTCTAGCCTGGGAGCTTCAGAGGTCTCCGTTGTGAGCTACCTGGGGTTGTTGCTGGCTGCAGGCTGCCCTCTGGTGTTGGCCTGGGTAATATCAGCGTTTCCTCTGAACTCCGAAGACATTTGAACCTGATGTTAGGAGGTATGCAGCATGTGTCTGCAACGTGGTACCTGTATGAACACGGCTGTTTGTGTGTGTGTGTGTGTTAATACCTTGAATTTCTCAATGTTATTCAGCCCCCTGCTGCGCCTGTGATCAAGCGGAATCTTATTCCTCGACTCAGAAAACCCCTGAGTGAAGAGAAAGCTTTGTTGTCGTTTCATGCCTAGCTACAGCCCAATGGCAGTAGTGTTTAGAGCCACTTCTTGTTAAGCATGCATTATAATCACTTGCCTTTTGCTGAGGTAAGGTGAAGTCAGATCATCTCCCATCAAACTATTCTAAAATCACATTTCAGATAACTGAACCCCCCCCATCTACTGTTTCAGCAAACTAATTATTGGGTTGCATGTCTATAGATCTGGAAAGCAAGCCTCAACCTGACTTTTTCAGCACTCCTCTGCAGCTTCCCAGAGATCACTCGGCACGCATGAATAGACAGTCACAGTCAAAGGGGGAATCGTTTACTTTTTATCATTGACAGGTAGACCAGCTGTCTACAGTACATGTAATATTCATCTGATCCCACCCCCGGACAATACCTAATAAGTCCCTCTCAACACAATCCCATTCCCAAGCCACACTTTAGTATCTAACACTACCCCCATCCGGGTTTATTGTCCAGTACACTGACTTTATGCCTGTGTTACATTGACTGGGAGAGCCCTGTGTTGTCTGTGGCTTCTTTGGGTACAAACAATAAGAGCTTCAAACTCCACTCCAGCATTGTCTCTATGTGCCTGATCAGTAGGATGTTCACGCTGAGATTTAGAGGTAACACACAGACAATGAGCAGACACACAAACCCTGTCATTACGTTTACCCCCAGGCAGGGAAAGCCCCACTGCCCCATCCCACACTGGCTCCTGTAGGTAGAGCCTGTGTGTTCCTCCACTGTAGTGCTGAGAGGCATGTCTCCTAGTCCTTTTGTCTCTCTGTGTTCCTCTAGTATGTCTGCTGACAAACACTCCAACGATAAGAGGACAGAGTATCCATGGTGAGCCAGTGATAGCTGTATGTTGTTCCCGGAACATGGGCTGTGAAGGGAGCATCTGGATCGTGTTGTCTCTGGGTCAACAGACTGTGTGTCTGGCACCGCTGACGTGGCAGGGTTTACAGCCATGCATGGTGCAGCGAATGTTTGTGCGGGCAGTTGAATGTCAGTGCCATGTTCCTCCTTGTGTGTCGTTGAGTGTGTGTCCGTCTCTGTGTGGGCCAGGTGTCGTCTGAGCAGGCCCCAGCCCACCGTCAGCACCAGCAGGAGGGCCAAGGTCACGGTGGCCAGGGCCCAGCAGGGCTCACCCAGAGCAGACAGGACATTGTTGGGGAGGCTGGGAAGGCACATAGTGAGGGAGCTGGTCCTCTCCATGCAGACCTTCACCCAAAGTCTCCAGCTCTGACCCCCACAGACACCACAGAGAACCCACACCAGCAGACAGCAGAGGAAGTAAATGATGTGGGGCAGGCACTTTTCCTGGTCCTCTCTTCCTCCTCTCTGGCTGTCTGTGTCCCTGCTCTGCCCGTCCTCTACCTCCACTGTCACCCCATGGTGATGTGCAGGAGCTTTAGAGCCTGGAGTTTTACTACGTCCGCCTGTGTCCCCGTCCACTGCTCTACCTCTGCCACCATGGACCTGGGGCCACTGCAACTTCATGGCAGTCTCCACGGCAACAAGAGGAGTGGTCATCAGCAGCACCGCCCAGTAGGTGTGGCTGAGGAAGAGCAGGAAGCGCAGGGCAATGACATCAGAGGACGTGGAAAACTGAGGTAGCCAGGGGTCTGCAAACCAGAGGACAACCAGGATAGCTGAGGGACAACAAAGACCAATCAATCAAATAGAGAAATGTGGAGGATGGGACTAGAAGCATGAGGATTGGGACACTGAAGTAGGCCATAGGAGTATAAAGAACTCCCATTTAAATTGTAAGATCACTAAAATTCAAATTCAGTGATTAACACAATGTTTAGCACATTGATATATTTTGCCTTTCTGTAATACACATCGTTTCCAGTGTTTACGACACTGAAGGTGCAGGTTGAAGGTCACTAGACTTGACACGGAATCACATGGCTTATTCTCACATCTGTTGATAGCGGTTGAGGCCAGACTGGATGACCAAGGACACACTGATTATTCACTGTTGTACTGTTATCGCTGACATCCTGTGAACACTGTATGATTCTATAGGAGCTGACAAAGTCACTGCCTTTTGTTTTGACAGCCCGTCTCCAGGGGCGTGTTCTCTTCTTCTGTGCTGGGTTTACAAGGTGCGTCTGTGCCCTGTTGGAACTTGTAATAAACCAAACCAAGAATAGAGTACATTTTGGGTCGTGTTCATTTCACCTAATTGTAACACATTTTCAATTTCATTTAAAAAAAAAACGTTGTTTTCCCCTTCTCAAATAGTTAAATAAAATTTTAAAAAATGACTATAGCAAGTGCCAATAAAGTGCATTAAAGTAACAGGATTGACGGTAGCAGGGTTGACGACTTCATCTTAAAAATCAGCCGTAAATCCCCTTGTGACTGGAGGAATGGAAGCTTGTCGTGTGCAACAGGGAGAGCTATTGAATGCTTCACAAAACAACGTAAGCTGTTAAAACATGTCTAGCCTGACTATTAGATCTTCAATGTTTCTTTTAACATTTTTAAAAAGAAATATTTTCACCATATTAAAACGAGAGTTCAGGGTTGACCTTAAAATGAGGGACAGACGTAAATGAGTCACTCATCACATGAAATAAATAATAATGTTCAGAAGTGACTGTCAAAGCAAGAACATGACTAGGGCTTTACAATGACGGTGAAAACGTGGAGAAACAGCAGATTTTTGGTCTTTATTCATGTAAAGAATTTGATGTATTGTATACCAGGCTTTTAAAATTCAAAAGGTGCGCAAAATGTACTCTATTCATGGACTTTAGCAACTGTTCCCCTTTCTGTTTTCCAGCCAATTCTTATTACAAGGAAAAACAGGTGGTTGTAGCTGTACACAGCAGAGATGGGGTTAGAGGTGGAAACGTACTTGTGACTACGAGGTCTGTGAAGAGCAGCAGGCAGTTGCAGCAGAAGCTGACTGCACTGAGAGAAGCAGTGACCATGGGCAGGAAGAGAAGACTGCAGGCCAGTTTACACACACACACCACAGCCGCTCCCTCCAACACACCATCCATGGCTAAAACAAAACAGCACAGACAAGAGGTATATATTATAAACCATTGTTGGATTATCACTGGATTTTTTTCTACTCCAGTTGGCGCATACACTGATCACCACCCAGGTCTTTTCACTATATAGGACCTGGGTGTTGAAACTCTGTTTTGGTGGCACCCTGAGAGTCAAGGGCAATAATCACTGTTTGAGACAGCTTACTGTACGTACAAAACATAGCATCTAAACTCAATGTATTAGACCCCTAGAATGACTTAAAGGCCCAATGCAGCCATTTTTATCTCAATATCATATATATTTTAGGGATAACAATTTAGTACGTTATTGTAAAAGTTTTCCATTAAAATTGTAGCAGATAATACAGAAATAGCTTTTTCTCAAACAAGAATTTTGCTTGGAGTGTCTAAGTGCAGAGAGGTTTGGAACTAAAACGTATACCACCTGGTGACATCCGGGCAAGCCAAAACTCCACAGATGCACAACGTGCTGATTAGAATGTATTTTCAACCAGCAACTTTCAGGAAATAACACTGATCAAATGTTCACTTTTACAGTGTTAGGGCTCTATTCAATCTGTATTGCTGAAGTGTTACAGATAGGAAATTACCTTTAAAATGTCTAGCGCGCTATTGGGCCGTCATCTGCAGCGTTTACCGACATGAATGCAATCTCTGCTAAGGTGGGAACATTGCCTTGGAATTTCAATCACGCTTTAAAGCTGTATTTCTGCGATACGGATTGAATAGAGCCCTTAGTTTTATCAGCTGTTGTACAATATGATACAAATAACAGGAAAAAAATATTTGGATTGCAGTGGGCGTTTAACTCAAGACCCATCATGTGAAATACTGTAGCAAATATATGCAAGCAATACTTTTAAAAATAATTTTACGCTGTCATCCAAATGATATCAATCTGCTGCAAACAGATCAATATTTCTTTGTATAAATTAGCATTAATCCATGGCCTTCTCAGCCACCCATGAATGTTTTTGGTCACTGAAATGTCAATAGACAGCAATGAAATCAGTGTATGATTTTTTTTAGGTCATTTTTTTGGCCTTTCAACTTTTGAGATCCATAACAAACTTATGTATTATCTTTTTATTTCGATCATCTGTAATAAGGGTACGGTTAGGGTACAGTATTATTGGGAGTACAAAAATATACAAATACACTTAAATGTACCTTCAGAGGTACACATAATCTCACATGGTATTCTTCTGTACCTTTTAGGGTACATGTGCGGATAATTTTGTATGATGGTAAATTTGTGTACCCAATATTCTGAATATAAAAAAAGGTACAATCATCACACACTCAAAAAACATGCCCATCATTATCATATTTCCCAGCATGCTCTTTTGCAGATAGATTTGTACAAATATTTGCATGCACATTGATTGATTTTATTTTGTCTAGCAGAAGATCAATAATATGCATTTACTGAGATGGTTGTTCCTGTTTAGGTAGTCCAATTTAGAAATGTTCCCCAACTTGGCAGTCATTCTAAATGCAGGTTGCGTGTGAGCCAACATAATGTGACTATGTCGCCAGCAAACCAGGAGTTTCAGACCACTGTGTTGGGGTAAAACTGTCGAAGTATGATATACGGTATGTAATGTATTGTGACTCATGAGTTTAACTTCAATGATAAAATATTCACTTAGGCACTCACTTGATAAAGGCTACAGGACTGAAAGCCATTGAATGCAACAACCATGTCTTTGTCACTTGCAAACACAGTCATGGGTGGTACTGGTAACTATAAAATTAACTTAAAAAGGCACACTGGGATATATGCAAATAAGGTTTTATACCCTATAGTGTTAAAACAACACCCAAAAACCCTTTTAGATGAACATTTTTGCCACTTAAAAAGGAACTTTGTCACTGTGGTGGTAATCTAAAAAGGCATATTTGTAACTTTTCCTAAGGTAAGTTCTTGTACCTGTACCATCTTATCGCTAAGGTACACTATTGGCTCTTTTAAAAGGTACGAACTGCAATTGTACAACTATGTACCTATAACTAAAAAGGTACAAAGGCTCTTCACAGCTCTTAGTCTGTTGTCAGTCTTTTCAACCGACATATGTGACATACATAATTACATTGTGCATGTTTATTCATACGGTAATTATTATTTACATGTCCCCACCTGGGATTTGAACACGCAACATCTTGGTGCACAGCATTCTAGCTAGCTACTTCCCTCGCCGTAATGTTAACATAACTGCGGAAAAGCAGTGATTAGAACACTGTATTATATAACTCTATGTTCTATCCCCTCTGGAATCCTGAAGGGATTCAACTGTCATCACACTAGTGTCAACATCACAACATCACTGGAGCGATGTAATGACTTTTTACCCTTCCGAGACGTGTGTGTGTTGTCAGTATCACATCATCACTGGACAGCTATAATGACTTCGTAATCTTCTGAGATGGTTCTATCAATCTCACTGTCCGGTTGTTGACTGTTGAAGGTACAACAACACTGTGGTTCACAAACTGAGGGGCGCAGTGGTTCGGCAGGGGGTGCACAGGGGAAACACGTTCATTTCAAATACCATTTTATAAAACAATGGCAACACTGCCATGTTGATCTGAGCCTTGCTGTTGGAAAAACACAATTGTGTACGACTTTCAGCTGTCGCAGATGATATCTTATATTCTGAGAAAATGGTAACCATGTTCTATCTATGTTTGGTGGGATCTTGATGTAATTTTCTCCTAGCCCTTAGAAAACTTACCACAGGAATGAGCTTGCAGCGTTCCCGTAAAACATGTCTAAAACATTATTATTGAATATTCTGAGAACATAGTAATCACGTTCTGGGTCAATTCTGTTTGACATTAGGGGGAATGGTAATTTTGACATGTCATGGGAAGATTCCTATGAAAACGCTAGGTAATTACCTGGGACTGTAAGGGAACGTTCTCTAAAGTTGTGAGAACGTTTGTTGTTAGCTGGGATCTCACACTCCATTGAATACAGGCAGTTGACGCCAACACCCCTCACCTAATATTCCAAAATGTTTTCAAATTATGAGATGTATCCACCAATCTAAAGAGAGGAATTGGCTGAAACTTGACAGCCTGCCATTCCGCTCTGTGGACAACGAATTCCATTCTTAGGGCGGAGACACAAGCATCTCGTCATTATATCCAGCAACTCTGGCTGCAGTGAACAGCACGATTTTCCTCTCTAAACAGTGCAGAGGTGGAAGACGTCTGTAGATGGCTTGGTAACTTCTGTTTGACTTGACATGAAACGAAACTAGTGTTTAATCCCGGTGTTGAGCTAGTGCGTAGCAGCTAATTAATGTATAATATGTTGTTGTAGAAAGTTATGCATGTCCCTACTGCAACCAAATTGATAATCGCTAGAGTAAATGTTTATTGTGTTTGCTCTTCTCCGAATATCATTTGAGTTTTAAATGTTTAGAAATGCAGTAAATAAGCTTTAACTTTATTTATTTTTAATCATTGGTGGTGGTTGTAAATGTGCCATACTGTAGGTTTAGCTGAAATGACGCAAATGTCATGAGAACTCTAGCACACGAACAGACACTCCTCCCCCATGTCTGATTTGTTTTGAGTTATGCCTCACTGCCAGTTTCTGTCTTTAAGCAAACTAACACTCTCAAGCCCATCTCCACCATCTTAAATCCTAGCAACAATCGAACAGATGAGTCTAAACTACAGCCCACGGCAATGCATAGTGGTGTTCGGTCAATGATCCCAATTCAGTCAAGGAGTGAGTTTGCATGAAAATCGTTGTGAAGTTTGAATTAGTACCTTACCTGTGCACACACGCGCCTCCAGCAGCACGTCAGTGTGAGCCAAACAGCTCTCTTCCTTTCTATTCACCTCCCCACGCCCCTCCCCCTGTGGGACATGTTCAGTCCAGGGGGGCAGGGTTCCGGTCTGTGCTCAGAGGGCACTTTCGGTACTGCATTTTAGCTGAAGCCAAGACCAAAAGGACAATTCCCATAGACTGCCCCATAGAGAAGTCCAATTTTAAAATTCCTAAAAATACACTTTCATTATCACCTTTGTATCAAAAATATCCATTGAATTTTCCCAGTTATTTTCATTGTGGCCGATTTTTTTTCTCCATCACTCACAGCCGAAGATATTAACATTTAATATTCACCCAATGTCTGCCATCCTTTTGGATGTAGACGTGCCCTCCAGGAGGTCTATGTCGCCAGATGTTACAGAAGATCATCCAGGACATGAGCCACGGCCTGTTCACCCTACTACCATCTAGAATCTAAAAGGCAGAGACAGTGCAGGTGGTGGGACCGATAAACTGAAAAACAGCTTCTATATACAGGCCATCAGACTTTTAAATAGTCACCACTAACCACTAATCGGCCTCTGCCCAGTACTGTTAGAGACTGCTGCCCTATGTACATAATCATTGAACACTGGTTACTTGAATAATGTGTGCATACTGTTTTACCCACTTCATATGTAAATACAATATTATATTCAAGGTTAATCTTGTAAAACTACTGCTGTACACAACTGTTCTATTCATATACTGTCTATACACACCATTATATACATATATATTTATATTCCGGACTATGCCATTGCTGGTTTTGATATGTCCTAATTCCTTTGTTTTAATTTTTAGGATTTGTGTCCTTTTTTTGTATTGTTAGGTATTACTGCATTGTTGGAGCTAGAAACATAAGCATTTCGTTGCACCTGTGATAACATCTACAAAATATGGGTACTAGACCAATACAATTTGATTTGTTGTGTTCGTATCTGTCTGTCTGTCTCCACCTGTCTCTCCGTCTGTCTGTCTAGTGAAACTGGCACCTCTGTGGTGTCCTTTGTAGATTGATGTGTTCTGTTGAGAAATGAAAGCTTGTTGTTGGGCAACATTGCCATTGATAGTAGACTACTGTTTTACATGTCCATAATGTGATCACTCAGATATTCTTATCTAATAATTCGGTACTGCCATCTCATGCTGAAACGTGCACATAGCGTTCAGGTTGCAAAAACACATCTCTGATAGCAGTGCTGCAGGTCAATTCTAATTTAAGGTCGTCACTTCAGGAAGTAAACTTAAATAACAATTAAAGCATTTTTTAACAATCTATTTACAATGACTTCTCGATCAACTGAGCTATTTATTTCAAATGTTTTTCCATTTTTGGATTTTAAATTAAAATCACTTCCTGAATTGACAGCCCTCAATTCGAATTGACCCCTGCCCTGAAGCCCCCACTTTTAGTTGGAAAATGTGGTTTTATGAGTTAGGCTCGCTTTATGGAGTTTATTAAAATGTACTTGCTACGATTGGGATATGTTGTTGTCTCACCTAGCTATCTGGATAAGAGCCTCTGCTAAATGACTAGAATGTTAAATGTTATGGAATGAAAAGTGGCTAAATGTATCATGGTTTACCAACAAACTGATTAAATCACACAACTAATGGTTATTACATGGTAATGCATTATATGTATGCCTATTCAAAATGTATAGCCTTTTTTATTGTAGTGTATTTATTATTGTTTCAGGGTATAACCAAATATTCTACTTTGCGATATAGGGGCTACATGGGCAGTAATTTAACGGAGACCCCCCCTGTTTTTGAACCCTGGCCTCATCCTCAAATTCTTTAGAGTTGAGAAGTAGTGAAGACACTATGTGAGCGTGAGAGCGTATTACTATGAGGATTTTTGATACCCAGTGGTGTAAAGTACTTAAGTAAAAATACTTTTAAGTACTACTTAAGTAGTTTTTTGGGGGTATCTGTACTTTACTATTTATAATTTTGACAACTTTTACTTCACTAAAATAATAATTATACTTTTTACTTCATACATTTTCACTAACACCCAAAAGTACTCGTTACATTTTGACAGGAAAATGGTCCAATTCACACACTTATCAAGAGAACATCCCTGGTCATCCCTCACGTAAAGCAGTTGAGAAAAGATGATGCCTTGATATTATGGTGCAGACAGTTGACAGCCTGTCAAACGAAAAGCTGTCACCAATTATGTCACTACAATGAGGCATATCCTAAACCAAGTTTATATCGCAGCAATTATGTCAATTCTGAATATCTTTAGGCCTATTTTGTAGTTTTTATATTTCCAAAATCTGCTTCAGTGAAAGCAAATCCTCGCCTGCAGCACCCAGAAGTGAACAGTAGGCGACCCGGAAGGTCTGAACTCCGACTGAAGGCAAGCAAAAGGAACATCTTATTATTTTATAAAATATCATTAAATCTACCATCGAGGTGTCAGGTTTGTATACATTTTTACTCCTCTCTTGTGTGCAAATTTAAAAACGTTCGGCTGCATTGCTATTTTGAAATCAGTTATCGCTACCATTTGAGTCGTCAAAAAGTTCAAATAAAAAAATACTAGCCATTACCAGAGCATATTTGAAAAGGACAACGTTCTAGTTATATTGTGCATAGCACACGGAAATGCGGCAGATGAGATGCAGTTATGCTACTATTCTGGAACTAAATGATGGATTTGCATAGCGAGAGAACCCAGTTGTCCATAACGCATTGCATTTTGCAAGGCATGATTGTTGTAGGAAGTGTCTCTTTTTTTCTTCTTCCTCGAGCCGGGCTATTCAAACCTGCAAATCTAAGTAAACAATCATCCGAACACTTACGCTAATGCAAAGAAATCGATTACAAATGTGCATGCATCGAGACACGTTTACTTTTTTTAGGCGAATTAGTACTGTACATTTGGGATCTGCAGAATATGGCGTCCAGTCCTTATAAAAAATAAGACAGGCTGCCATTTTTGTTTTCCTTTTGTCTGAATTCTTTAAATAAAACTGTCTGAGAATGTGGGAGAGGCTGTGGAGCGAGGCACCAGGGGGGGATCAGAGTTGCTCTGCAGTCAAAATTATCTTTGTGATGTGTTAGCGTTTTAAATTCTAAAGGTTTTTATTTTATTTTGGATCTGCAAATAAACGTAGACGTCCAGATAGAATAAGGAAAAGTTAAGTAGGCTAACTTTTGTTTTTAGTTCACAAGTCTAGACCAGCCTCAAGTGATTTGTCTACCCTTGTTATAGGCTGATAATTGAGTACTCATTTATTTTCTGTTTTAAGATAATGATTTATAGAGCAAATAATAGCCTATAGTATTCGTATTGCAAATATGACGTTGGGCTAATGTTGCACGATTGACACAGGCTGACTATCTAATTTGCCGCTAATTGTCTGAAGATGGATAACCTGCAGCCTAATATTTTTAATTTCCTTAAACACGACTAGCCTATACATTTCGGTCTATGGGTTACAGTAATTTTAAAAATCGTACATCTGACTGGCGAAAAGCAATAGACACCATTTTGAGAAACAGCAGTATTTGGGTTTTTATTGCGTATGGGCATGACACAGAACGATAAAATCACTGATATCGGTTCAAATTGACTTAAATCTGCGGTTCTCACCACAGATGTTTTCAGCATGCAGCTATTTCTGCGGTGACTCAAATAGTTTAGGTGGTTCACTGTCTGTAGTTTAGGTGGCTATTTCACTGTCTGTAACAACTAATGCAAAATAGTGTAGTATTTCAATTGAAGACTTGATTCCTCAATACAATTGAAATTTGATTCAATATTGTATACTGTCACAAATGTGGGTTAAATTATTGTTGTTGTTATTAAAAAGTAATGTTGCTCTCCTTGAATAGCAACTTGAGCACTACTTATACATCATGGAAATCAAGCCATGTTTGCATGTGGGAAGGTAATGGGATACATTTGCTCCTTTGTTAAACATTATTGCAGTGGTCAACTCTTTGATGGTTGGCACATTTTACAGAGTGTGGCTTCAATCGGAATTAGGCATTATGGGGATTTCAAGGGGCTCAGTCAATAACAAGAGTGAAGTGTGTTAATTTCCCAACATTGATCCCGGGGACCCAAAGTGTAGAACTGTGTTGGATTTTACTCCAGCTGAGTAACAGTAAGAAACATAGTTAGTATATCAGATTAGCAACCTATTATCACCTATTCTCTCTGCAGCCTTAGTTACGTGGAATAGTTAAGATTTAATCTATTTGATTGTCTTGCTAATGGAGTAATTGATTTAGATTGAAACCTGCACACAGAACGTTCCGGGCACTGAATCTTTTTTTAATGATCTTGCAGCTGGACCTGATCCAAGGCTTGATTCTCAACCATGTCCATGTTATCCCTGAAATAACATTTTAAAAAGTCTGTCAGTTTAGTGTCGAGTTAAATGTGATTGATTTATTGAAAACAGTATACAGTCTTGGTTCTAGGGGTTGCCATGGCATAGACAGATTCCCCCCCCCCCCTGTTTGATTGTTGATTATGGCAGTAATACATTTGTAGGCGTTACAGCCTCCGGATGCTCTACACTCCATCTCGAATACACAAAGGACTCTACTTTAATATAGTTTGACACTTTCCTCTGTTGCTTATGAAAATGTGTTGTTATTATCACCAACATCAAACATGGCATATCAAAGACAGAGACAGCCGTCATATGGGGGAGATGATCAACTCTCTACCTATATTCTGCTCTTGCCCAGGAGACTCAGAGTGCCTCCAGGAAGTGAAATGGACACCCTGTCAGCATGATTAGGGAAATATTTTCTGGGTTTTTGTTCATACGGCTGGACGTATCATTTTAGTTTCTTTTGGCTGATGCAAGTGGACTGTGTTACGCTGCTGCTAAGTCAAACAGACTTTAGAATGGTGGACTGTGCCAAAACACACAATGCAATATGTCATATAAAGAAATGAATAAGGCTTGAAAAGAGAAGCGATGGAAAGAAAGCCCACAGATCGCAGACATCTATGAGAGAGCAGCAGAATCTACCATGGGACAAAGAGCAGCAATGCCACTTGCCCCAAATTCTTCCAAATGTGACTTTTTCATAGAGAGATTGGAGTAAAAGCCTGTTCAATGACATTCACTCTAAATTGATTCAGTGGAACGTCAGGGAGCAGGGATATAGGTTATTTTGTTCCCTATGAAAATATCGACAGTGGAGGCTACAGAAATACCATCTATTTTCAAACGCCTCAACCATCAATGCAATTCTATCTTTAATCACAAAATGGTATAGGGAACTGCCAATATGACAAGTGTTTCTTAACAAGCTATAGCTCCCATGTGATGTTATGGTGTTTATTTGGGGAGATGCCCATCATGCAGTGTGATGGTTAGAGTGTCTGCTGATGGAGAGGGAGAATAAACAAGGCCTCATGGGTATTTCCCTGCCTAATGAGGGGATCCCAGTTGAGTCACACATTTTATTTTATTTTTCCTTCTTTGAATCATTTCTTGCGGAATTGAATCCTCTGCAAATTCTCAGCTGTCTTGGGCGACGGTCGGGAAGTTGTGACTCAGAAAAGTGCGATTATTAAGCTCTATACTTAGCTACAGTGCGTGTGGAACTGGAAACACAACTTCCGTGGTGGACATGACGGAGGAAGAGGAGGGGAGAAAGTTAGAAAGTAGTTCCATTTACTTTGAATCGTGAGGCTAGAATACAATACATTTACAAACGTACGCCCAGTGTTTGGCAAGTGGCTAAATGGCCAGCATTAACTACATGTGTCTACTGCAAGAAGTCTATTGGAGATTCAGCAACTATTTATGAACTCATTAAAGTGCTGCAAGCATTTGAATGAATTGTGAGGCTGAATTAGCTGTGTTGTTGTTGTCATATCTATTTATATGGACTGTGTGCATAAGGTAGTATTTACATCTGGTCTGTTCGTCACAGGATGGCTGAACCTCGTTTTAATAATCCCTACTTCTGGCCCCCACCACCCAACATGCCTGGCCAGGTGAGTACTGACTGTCTAAGACTACCCTCGCATTCAACAACAGGGTAGTTAGTATAAAAGAGGATGAGGAAGAGGATGATGATGATGATGGCGGACAGTAGACTGTGAAGATTGTCAATTATTATTCTAGGTGATGTAACATTGAGACCCATGAGCAGTGAAAGGTATTTTGCCTGCTTGATTGTCATGCAAATGTCCATGTAAAGTATGCACTATTTTTTACGACTCACTTGAAGAGAGGACATAGATTACTGTTAATGTGCTTAGGGTACATTGTAGAGTTGTTTGCCTGTGAGTCCATTGGAGGGAGCCAAAGCAGAACAAATTAATGTAAGCCCACACAGACGTTAACTATGGACTGTTCTTCTGTCTCTGTGTGTTGTTGTCTCCCTGCTGTCAGCTGGATAACCTTGTGTTGATCAACAAGATCAAGGAACAGCTGATGGCTGAGAAGATCAGACCGCCTCACCTGCCGTCTTCCACAGTTCCCTCCCAACAGCAACTGCTGGGGAATCCTACACAGACAGAAGCTGGGCAGCATGTCCAGATGTCAGTTGAGAAACTGCAGCAGATGCAACAAGAACTCCATGCCCACAGCCCGTCCCATCCAGACATTGCCCTGCACGCCCGGCCAGCCTCCAGCTCTGTTGCAGGTACCCTGACCGCCCACCACCTCCCTTCACCAGGCCAGGCTCCACTGTCCATTGACCACCACCACCACTCACACACTTCTATTCTCAGAGGCGGTTCAAATCAGAATGCGTCTCTACTGTATGTCTTGTGATCACACCCCCTCCCATCCTCCTCAATCTCATCAAGTGATTGGCACACATCCCCTCACTTTTTATAAATACTTTTTGTGTCACTTGTCATTACTGTAATAGGCCTACTTATAATCTTTTTCTATCGTTGATAGATGGATGGGGAAAATACTTGTTGAGCCTTGTATGAGCCAGGCTTTATATTTCCTGTTAATTTTCCATGGTAAGAGTTTTTTTTTTGTGTAAATTCTGTGAATTTTCTGCACATCTCTAACAGGACGTATTCTTGGTGATGTAAACTTTAATCTGGATGATAAAACAGCTATAAAAGCTAGAGGATTGTGGGAAGACTGGCATTTGCGTCAAATCATAGACCAACCCTCTAGAACGAACCACCTGTCAGGTAATCACATGATTTTTTGACACAGTAATGCCCGTCTGGCACATAGGAGAGACTGGGGTTAGTTCAGCCAAAGGGGTAAGTTGAGCCATGCTTGTTTCTAGGAAACCATACACAAAATGTATAATTTGACCAAGGTCATCATTTCATGGAGTCTGTAAAGGAAGAAACCACATGGAAAAGGTGTTAAGCAAGTTAGGTCCAAAAAAAAAAAATTCACCACGTCAAATTCATTTATTGTGTTAAGAGGTTTCATGATGCTTCTATCTAAACCAAAGTAGGTCATTTAAAAATAATTCTATACATCAGTTGGGGGTCTCTATAAGCTACAATATGAGGTCCTAAACCTAGCATGAAAGTGAATCATTGTAGTTGTGTGGGCTAATATAGTCAAAATGTTTGTCTTGGGGTAAGTTGAGCCAAAGGCAAGTTGAGCATATTTAAGTGTTTTCTTCCCAGGCGTAATGAAAGGCATATGAGGTAACAACAGGGCCTGGCCTGTGTTAGGTGTTAAAAAAAAGTACTACATGTTTGTTAGGTGTTAAGCAAATGTAAAAAATAGCTTAAAATGATTAAAAGGCAAAAAAAAAGTTATTGTGATTAATTGTGTTTGGGAAATAAAGATAGACATGGTTTTAAGAAGGTGGTAATATTTAATTCATTACAGAAATTGTAGGCATCTTTACTTACCCTGTCCCCCATCCGGAGTAATTCGTGCAAAGATACAACTTTTTTAGACAAGCTATGTTTTCATGAATTCAGATTATTTACAGGGATACACAACACCCTAAAATATATGTAGATATCTTTGTTAGAAATAATACTATATTTCCCTTGATGGAGTGATGCTGAATGTAAAAAATGGCTCAACTTACCCAACTCTCCCGCACACGGAAAGAGAGGCTTCCATAGCCCATTCCAAGATTCCTGTACTGTTGGCCTCTAGACTAATCCAGGCCTCTCAAAATGTGACAGGACTTTTGGCGTATCAACGTGATTTCAAATTACTTCAGCCAACAACTAGGCACAAAGAGTTCTCCTATGTTGAGCGAATAACTAAAAGGGAACATGTCAATAGATAATTTTGAGCATTGTCTCTGAAAAAGTATGCACAATTTTAAGAAGTATACATGTAACTGACTGCATTCTTCTGTTGGAGATTAGTCATTACATAATTATGCAGTGATTATTTAGTTTGTGAGTCATTTTTACCTCTTGACTTGCCAGGTCTGCCACTTTCCTCTCGAATGGGCAACCATAACACCTCAGAGGCCGTCACTCTGACCACACCCACCTCCAATAGTCTGAGCCGACTAGGCGGAGCCCCCTCACCACATCATGTCCTCTCAGGCTTGGCCAGTGGCCCTGGGATGGAGCAAATCAAAAGTAACGGAGGCCTTGCTGGACTGCTGGGGCCCCCTCCCAAGATGGAGGGGCGAGGGCGTAAGAAGATAAAAGCTGAGAACGGTGGTGGCTCTCTGTTGGTGGTGCCTTACCCAATCCTCGCTTCAGGCAACGACCAATCCTGCCACACCGTCACCCCCAAACAGGGCAAATGCTACAGGCATGAGCACACATGAACCTTTTACAGACTGCTACATGTTGATTATCCTCCAAATGTCTTACTGTCATATTGATTGCTTCCGGTGTCTTCCATGTGCGTGTTGTTTTGCACAGGTGTAAATCGTGCCCACTGACCTTCTTCTCCAAGTCAGACATGCAGATCCACTCCAAGTCCCACACAGAGGCCAAGCCTCACAAGTGTCCTCACTGCTCCAAATCCTTCGCCAACGCATCCTACCTGGCCCAGCACCTCCGCATACACCTGGGCGTCAAACCTTATCACTGCTCCTACTGCGAGAAATGCTTCCGCCAACTCTCCCACCTGCAGCAGCACACCAGGTCAAATCATGGACTAATTTGATCATCAGTTTAATACTGTTTTCATGTACTCACCAACTAGGTTCTATAGTGTAATGATAATGAAATTCTTATTTTCAATGACGGCCAATGAACATTGGGTTAACAGCCTTGTTCAGGGGTAGAACGACAAAGTTTTACTTTGCTAGCCCGGGGAGTCGATCTAGCAACCTTTCGGTTACTAGTCCAACGCTCTAACCACTCGGCTACCTGCCGCCCCTCTGTGTTTTTAATATACACTGAGTTTGCAAAACATTAAGAACACCTTCCTACTATTGAGTTGCATCCCCCCACCCCCCTTTGGCCCTCAGAACAGCCTCAATAGGTTGGGGCGTGGACTCTACAAGGTGTCGGAAGCATTCCACATGGATGCTGGCCCATGTTGACTCCAATGCCTCCCACAGTTGTGTCAAGTTGCCTGGGAGTCCTATGGGTGATGGGTCATTCTTGATACACACACCTAACAACCCATTTCCTAACCTTAACTCAATTATTGATGTGATCCTTTGCTGTGTATTTTGTTTCCATTTGCAGCAACAGGATACTTCAACCAATCCTGGAGCTTTAGTAACTTGCAAGCTACATGGTTTTGTGCATTTAGTTTTTATTTTATTTAACTAGGCAAGTCAGTTAAGAAGACATTTTTTATTCACAATGAAGGCCTAGGAACAGTGGGTTAACTGCCTTGTTCAGGGGCAGAACGACAGGTTTTTACCTTGTCAGCTCGGGGATTCGATCTAGCAACCTTTCGGTTACTGGCCCAACGCTCCTGCCGCCCCGCTCCTTAAAATCAGCCGAACTGGCTGTGATTGGGAACGATTCCCATAAATAGCCCTACAAATACAAATTAGTATTTTTCCGCACATCTGCTAAGATATTTTTTTGTATTTCCTCACATAGTTTATAATTTGACTCATGAAGTTATCTTAGCAAACACTTAAATATTTTCTCTTGCCCATTCACCCTCTTAATGGCACACATACACAATACATGTCTCAATTGTTTCAAGGCATAAAAATCATTCTTTAACCTGCCTTCTCCCCTTCATCTAAACTGATTGAAGTGGATTTAACAAGTGACATCAATAAGAGATCATAGCTTTCACCTGGATTCACCTGGTCAGTCTGTCATGGAAAGAGCAGGTCATCTTAATGTTTTGTACACTCAGTGTATACAGTTGAAGTCGGAAGTTTACATACATTTTAGCCGAATAGATGTAAACTCAGTTTTTCACAATTCCTGACATTTAATCCTTGTGAAAATCCCCTGTCTTAAGTCAGTTAGGATCACCACTGTATTTTAAGAATGTGAAATGTCAGAATAATAGTAGAGAGAATGATTTATTTAAGCTTTTATTTCTTTCATCACATTCCCAGTGGGTCAGAAGTTTACATACACTCAATTTAGTATTTGGTAGCATTGCCTTTAAATTGTTTAACTTGGGCCAAACGTTTTGGGTAGCCTTCCACAAGCTTCCCACAATAAATTGGGTGAATTTTGGCTCATTCCTCCTGACAGAGCTGGCGTAACTGAGTCAGGTTTGTAGGCCTATAGAGTACCAGTTTTTCAGTTCTAGGATTGAGGTCAGGGCTTTGTGATGGCCACTCCAATACCTTGACTTTGTTATCCTTGAGCCATTTTGCCACAACTCTGGAAGTGTATGGAAACTTCTGACCCACTGGAATTGTGATACAGTAAATTACAAGTGAAATAATCTGTCTATAAACAATTGTTGGAAAAATTACTTGTGTCATGCACAAAGTAGATGTCCTAACCGACTTGCCAAAACTATAGTTTGATAACAAGAAACTTGTGGAGTGGTTGAAAAATGAGTTTTAATGACTCCAACCTAAGTGTATGTAAACTTCCAACTTCAACTGTATATATTAAGATATTTTCTGACTTTATTGAACCGACAGAGAGGCTTACTGTAGGGAAAGATAGAGTGGGGTTGTGTCAAAGGGCAGTAGGCCAGATTTTTTTCCTATGTCGACACCGTAGACACGGTGCTGCAGCTTCATTAAATCTCCTCTTTACTATATCTTTTACAGGATTCACACTGGAGATCGGCCCTATAAATGTGCCCATCCAGGTTGTGAAAAAGCCTTCACTCAGCTCTCCAATCTGCAGGTATGAACTGGACTGGGTTTTCAGTTAACCTCATGCTTGGTCTTTTAACGACATCCTGGTCTTTTAACCACACCTCTTGCTCCCCGGGCCACAACATTTCCATCAACCTACACACACACACACACACACACATACACATCAAACCTGTTCTAGTTTTCAGTCAGTCAACTTCTGTAAAATGTACTATGGGGAAGTCACGCTCTTGCGACTTCGGTTGAAGGACCTACAATCACGCCTGACAAATCCGATAAGCGTAAGGCTAGGCTTTATTCTTTCGGTTACACCGCTCTTCACCTCGGTGTGAACAGGAACAATTTTAGCATGAATCACACTACTAAAATAGACAATTGGAACAAATTTAATTTGACACATACCCCGAATGCAACAGGTGTAGACTTTACAGTGAAATGTTTACTTACGAGCCCTTTCCCAACAATGCAGAGTTAAAAAAGTAAGAACATTTAGCAAAATAAGTAAATAGAAACACATAAAATAACAATAACGAGACTATATACAAGGAGTACCAGTACTGAGTCAATGTGCAGGGGTATGAGGTAGTTGAGGTAATTGAAGTAGTATGTACAGTACCAGTCAAAGGTTTGGATACACCTACTCATTCAAGGGTTTTTCTTTATTTTTACTATTTTCTACATTGAAGAATAATAGTGAAGACATCAAAACTATGAAATAACACATATGGAATAATGTAGTAACCAAAAAGTGTTTTATATTTGAGATTCTTCAAAGTAGCCACCCTTTGTCTTGATGACAGCTTTGCACACTCCTGACATTCTCTCAACCAGCTTCATGAGGTAGTCACCTGGAATGCATTAACGGCCTTGTTAAGAGTTAATTTGTGGAATTTCTTTCCTTCTTAATGCGTGTGAGCCAATCGGTTGTGTTGTAACAAGGTATGGGTGGTATTCAGAAGATAGCCCTATTTGGTAAAATACCAAGTCCATATTATAGCAAGAACAGCTCAAATAAGCAAAGAGAAATGACAGTATATCATTACTTTAAGACATGAAGGTAAATCAACAAGAAACAAGAACTTTGAAAGTTTCTTCAAGTGCAGTCGCAAAAACCATTAAGCACTATGATGAAACTAGCTCTCATGCGGACCGCCACAGGAAAGGAAGACCCAGAGTTACCTCTGCTGCAGAGGATAAGTTCATTAGAGTTAACTGCACCTCAGATTGCAGCCCAAATAAATGGACCGCAGAGTGAAGGGAAAGCAGCCAACAAGTGCTCAGCATATGTGGGAACTCCTTTAAGACTGTTGGAAAAGCATTCCAGGTGAAGCTGGTTGAGAGAATGTCAAGAGTGTGCAAAGCTGTCATCAAGGCAAAGAGTGGCTACTTTGACGAAGTTTGTTTAACACTTTTTTGGTTACTACATGTTTCCATATGTGTTATTTCATAGTTTTGATGCCTTAACTATTATTCTACAATGTAGAAAATAGTAAAAATAAAGAAAAAACAATGAGTAGGTGTGTCCAAACTTTTGACTGGTACTGTATTCAGCTCTATTTACTCTCAGATTTGAAAATGCTAATTAGAATCAAAGTAGACATCATGCAAAGACTACAAATTCATGCAAGCTCCTGCATGTCATCTCTAGCTGGCATGGGTATTTATGGGTATTATGACTCATACTGTGGTACTCTATAGAATAAAATGGTGCTGCAGCAAGTTGGGCATCACCAAACACTTTTGTGAGGTTTATTCGATGTCACTGCTCCCAGTGTACTTACAGCTGGGACAGGGGAAAGTCACTACGCAGCGCACCATGTACGCAATACCTAGACTGCCTGCATTTGGGAGCATCAGGTCTGGATGGTATCCCATCGGCCCTTTCATTTAGTATCTGTTGGGGTCAGCATGGGGCGTGATTATGTTTTCCCATAGTATGCTGTACCGAAGTTGACTGACTGAAAGGGAACGGAACGTTATTATGACTAATTACTTTTCGCTGAAAGTGAAAAGGGAAGTTAGGTAAAACAACTGTTTGGCCCCGCGTTGCCTGTTCCTTGGCTTGGTAAAGAGTGGTATTAAATTGAAGGAATGAATCCGAGCCTCACACTTATCTCCTGTGGAAGGCGGGGCTTCCAGCGAGGAACGAATTGCATTGGCCTTGTCAGGCGGGATTGTAGATCCTTCAACCGAAGGATTTTGTCCCAGAGAAGGCAATAAAAGCATATCAAATCCACATAGTCACAGACAACAATGCTATTCATTCTTCTTATATTTCACACACATGCTATTATACCTGAAAATATTGACAACCTTTGGAGATAATTGTTATTTTATGTTTTGAGTTATTGGATTTTCAGCATGATTTTCCTTTATTCCCACCGCTCATAATTCTGGTCAGATGATGGCCTGGTTTGACAGGAAGTGCATTTCTAGCAAGATAAAGTTTCCCTACCCTGAAAGTCTAGATAGGTCTTTGAATCGTGTAATGTGATCACTGTGTCCGTCTGATTCCCTGCCTCAGTCTCATCAGAGACAGCACAACAAAGACAAGCCCTACAAGTGTCCGAACTGCTACCGTGCCTACTCGGACTCCGCCTCACTGCAGATCCACTTGTCTGCGCATGCCATCAAAAACGCCAAGGCCTACTGCTGCAGCATGTGTGGCAGAGCCTACACCTCAGTGAGTAGGCTATGCGGCCGCATGAGCTGATGTTTTCACAGGATGTGGGCAAACATGCTCAATGTCGTTAGCGACGGAGTCCTAGTGTTGTTTCTTAATTCTCAGTCAATATATAAATAGTATTGGTACTGTAGCTCATCGCTCTTTTAAAAATGACACTTTTGGGGAATCATTCATACCTCATTGTCTACTGAAGCTTGGTGTTAATTGAACCTTTATTTGATGTTTGTCCTCAGGAGACCTACCTTATGAAGCACATGTCCAAACACACGGTGGTGGAACACCTGGTGAGCCATCACTCTCCACAAAGGACGGAGTCTCCCAGTATCCCCATACGGATCTCCCTCATCTGAGCACTTCGCCCTAACACCCTATCCTGACACCCTGCCCTGACACCCTACCCCTGACACCCTACCCCTGACACCCTATCCTGACACCCTTCCCTGACACCCTACCCCTGACACCCTACCCCTGACACCCTACCCCTGACACCCTACCCCTGACACCCTACCCTGACACCCTACCCCTGACACCCTACCCTGACACCCTACCCCTGACACCCTAACCCTGACACCCTACCCCTGACACCCTACCCTGACACCCTACCCTGACACCCTACCCCTGACACCCTACCCCTGACACCCTACCCCTGACACCCTACCCTGACACCCTACCCCTGACACCCATAGAGGAACTCCCTGTAAGGTCACACCCCTCCACTTAAGCGTAATCAATCCCAGATATTGGCTTTTATTTGTTTGTTTGTATACCCCATGTGGGTTTCAAAAATGGGTCAAACTGTATTTGTACCTTATCAAGAGGTAGACTTTTTTTTCTGTCATCTATATGGTGTGATTGGGTAATGTTTGGGACATCCAAAGATGATTTTACAGCACTTTCAGGCCTCATAGTATTGGCCAAAAAGGTTTTTAGTCTACTAAGACAATAAAAGGCATTGCTCCAGGCAGCTAAAAAGTTAACCATAGGTGTTATAATGCATTAAATGACCACTCCTACTATGTTTTTCTATATTGTCCTTTTCTCTCTTTACGCTTTGCTAAAGTATATTTACATTGGGAACTTTACCTTCCTTTTGTTTAGGTCAACTAAATCATGTATCCAAGCATTTTTTTTTTGCCACGCCTAATGTCAATGTTTGCATCACTTTCGTTACTTAAAAAGGAATTGTTCTCATGTAAGCTTTATAACGCTTAAGTATGTCTTTTAGACAACAATGCACACAAAAGGCTTTCAAAATGGAGGGCCAATACCTATGTTTTATTCTTGTAGTTTTCATCTTGTTAATATTATTGTCCATGGTATTAAAAAGGACACTGCTTAAGGCAATCCTGAAAAGCACCAAAATATATTTTGAATCTGATGTTGGTATTTGTAGAAACTCAGCATGTAAGAGTAAAAATATTTTGGTGACGTATTGAAGAAATGTAGCACAAAGAATTGTCCATAATGGAACTGACATATTTGTTGGTTCAAGCCATTACAGTACCTGACAGATTTTCAACCAGATTTTAATGGAGGCAGACAACTCATTTAAAATCGAAATGTATGAAATATCTTAACACACATTCCATTATATGTAACATTTCAATGTGACTCGATTGAACCCTCTACCATGTGTCATGATGTGGTCAATTACATGCATGAGCTCTGCCTGTGTGCTACAAAGATTTGTTTGCCGACGTTGATGAGGAAGGGGTCTCCTCATATTTCCTTTTATCTTACCTATGAAATAGGAATAGAAAGTACAAATACGAGAATCCACAGGTTTGAAACCAAATGAATGTAATCCTTCTTAATTTGTATATTTTCCCCGTGTTTGCCAGTGATGGATATGGTGTGCTGTCTGGTAGAAAATGTCAGAGCACATTACAACATGTGATACCTCCTGGCCTTTCATTGGTTAACACCTGTGAAGCTCTTTGCGGAAGAACAACATGTGCTGCCTCCTCACTGTCTCCTTTTCTATTGAGTGATTATTTGTACATATATTCTGCATCTATGTCCTGCAGGTTATTTTATGCCCTTTAATGTTTAAATTGAAAATGAGTAAATTCCTGTTTTGGGTGTCCCATGAAATATGTATAGATATCTTTATGTACAAAAAGACCTCCTTGTGTCTTGTAATCATTTTGCTCTCATGTCTAAATATGAATGATTAACATTTTGTTAATTTTATACACATTTAAGCCTTAACTTGTATCATTGTATTACATTTTATTTGCCCCATATTGATGCCTCTCTGTACCCAGTGTTTTATGCATTTTATTTCATAGCATGGAATATACTGTAAATAAACTATATTAACTGTTAATCCCTTTTCTATAGTAAATGATTATATAGGTCTAGCTATTATTACAAAAATCATTGTTTCATTTGTCATGCATTGTGGTACCATGTCCACATTACACGCAGTCAAGACTTAGAGTGAATTGACTTTGTGTAAGAATGAGCAAAAAATAAAACTATTCAAATGTTCCAATAGTTTGGGATTGTTTTTATTGGCCAATATGTCCTTACATAATAATGTATAAATTATACTTCAAGACCTACATCAGCGTTTGATATCAACTGTTATTCCTTGGCAAACATTTATTTCAAATAGGTATATGATGCTGGAGATACTTGACTTTTCAGGTAAGCTACCTGTGTAAGGTATGCACTGCAATCAGGAATGGTCAGCTCATCCACCTGAATCAATAGATTCCCTCATGCCTGTTCATGCCCCCAAATTCACTCCCATACCATTCTATGACCTTTTGATGCCAACAAGCATTTGACTGATACACGCCTGGTGACGTTCAGCACCACGCTTTATAACTCGCAATTTATTTAAGACTGTTCTTTATTTATTTCCCTTGTTGCTTTGGCACACACGCCTCATCTCGAAAATATCTCGCTCCGTCGTGTGATATGTCAAATGAGCTCAGGACAATCCGACGAATGGTCCGATGAGTCATGTTGTCATGGGGAAAGATGCCGCGTTCACGTACTTTCCGCGAGTTATCTGGAGCTCCTAGTTCCAAATTGGAAATGTCATTTTAACGACCCTCTAAATGGTAATTACAGGGAAACTCGGAGAAATGTTTGTTTCCTACCATTTACCTTTTCAACCAAACTATGGCAACCAATCCAACCCTCCATGTACAGGATACTTCTTCTCTTGAGATGAATGCCAAGTTCTGATTCGTTGAACGCTGCATTTGTTTAACTACCACCAGTTAGCAAATCGGAAAAATTATACATTTTTTGTTCTGACTAGCCCTTGAAAGCAGCGTCAGTTTATTACAGACGCGTCAACGAGCAGGTAGGCTACAACATTTCCATCTACACCTGATGACATTGTTGCTGTTTTTCATTTGTGTAAACGCTCTTAGTCATATTTTGGTTTCATATTATTGCTACTTTAGTATCACAGATGTATAGCCTACATTTTATTATCCTAAATCCAAGTAAATAATGACTTATCTTTACAATGCGCTGTTCGTCATGGCCATAATAACATCAGATTGGTATTCACTTTATGTAAATGTTATTCCCTCAGCATATTCGTTTCACTCCTTTTTACCATCTGAAACAGACTTCGGAAGAAAAAAAAACGCATTGGCCACACAATGAGGTAGGCTGTGACTTCTGTGATTATGCATGTACAGTGGGGCAAAAAAATATTTAGTCAGCCACCAATTGTGCAAGTTCTCCCACTTAAAAAAGATGAGAAAGGCCTGAATTTTTATCATAGGTACACTTCAACTATGACAGACAAAATGAGAAGAAAAAAAAAATCCAGAAAATCACATTGTAGGAGTTTTTTATGAATTTATTTGCAAATTATGATGGAAAATAAGTATTTGGTCAATAACAAAAGTTTATCTCAATACTTTGTTATATACCCTTTGTTGGCAATGACAGAGGTCAAACGTTTTCTGTAAGTCTTCACAAGGTTTTCACACACTGTTGCTGGTATTTTGGCCCATTCCTCCATGCAGATCTCCTCTAGAGCAGTGATGTTTTGGGGCTGTTGCTGGGCAACACGGACTTTCAACTCCCTCCAAAGATTTTCTATGGGGTTGAGATCTGGAGACTGGCTAGGCCACTCCAGGACCTTGAAATGCTTCTTACAAACCCACTCCTTCGTTGCCCGGGCGGTGTGTTTGGGATCATTGTCATGCTGAAAGACCCAGCCATGTTTCATCTTCAATGCCCTTGCTGATGCAAGGAGGTTTTCACTCAAAATCTCACGATACATGGCCCCATTTATTCTTTCCTTTACACGGATCAGTTGTCCTGGTCCCTTTGCAGAAAAACAGCCCCAAAGCATGATGTTTCCACCCCCATGCTTCACAGTAGGTATGGTGTTCTTTGGATGCAACTCTGCATTCTTTGTCCTCCAAACACGACAAATTGAGTTTTTACCAAAAAGTTATATTTTGGTTTCATCTGACCATATGACATTCTCACAAACTTCTTCTGGATCATCCAAATGCTCTCTAGCAAACTTCAGACGGGCCTGGACATGTACTGGCTTAGGCAGGGGGACACGTCTGGCACTGCAGGATTTGAGTCCCTGGCGGCGTAGTGTGTTACTGATGGTGCTCACCGTTCTTGTGATCATTTTGACCCCACAGGGTGAGATCTTGCGTGGAGCCCCAGATCGAGGGAGATTATCAGTGGTCTTGTATGTCTTCCATTTCCTAATAATTTCTCCCACAGTTGATTTCTTCAAACCAAGCTGCTTACCTATTGCGGATTCAGTCTTCCCAGCCTGGTGCAGGTCTACAATTTTGTTTCTGGTGTCCTTTGACAGCTCTTTGGTCTTGGCCATAGTGGAGTTTGGAGTGTGACTGTTTGAGGTTGTGGACAGGTGTCTTTTATACTGATAACAAGTTCAAACAGGTGCCATTAATACAGGTAACGAGTGGAGGACAGGTGCCTCTTAAAGAAGAAGTTACAGGTCTGTGAGAGCCAGAAATCTTGCTTGTTTGTAGGTGACCAAATACTTATTTCCACCATCATTTGCAAATAACTTAATTAAAAATCCTACAACCCGGGTGGCGCAGTGGTTAAGGGCGCTGTACTGCAGCGCCAGCTGTGCCATCAGAGTCCCTGGGTTCGCGCCCAGGCTCTGTCGTAACCGGCCGTAACTGGGCGACAGAGCCCGGGCGACGCACAATTGGCCTAGCGTCGCCCAGGTTAGGGAGGGCTTGGTCGTGCACCAGCGACTCCTGGTGGCCAGGTGCACGGTGTTTCCTCCGGCGCAAGCAGTGCGGCTTGGTTGGGTTGTGTATCGGAGGATGCATGACTTTCAACCTTCGTCTCTCCCGAACCCGTACGGGAGTTGTAGCGATGAGACAAGATAGTAGCTACTACAACAATTGGATACCACGAAATTGGGGAGAAAAAGGGGTAAAATAAAAAAAAATCCTACAATGTGATTTTCTGGATTTTTTTCCTCCTTGATGAAAATTACATCTTTTTAAGTGGGAGAACTTGCACAATTGGTGGCTGACTAAATACTTTTTTGCCCCACTGTATGTCATTAATGTTAGACTTATTTTTTAAGATAAAGGAAATTACCCATTAATTATATTTACTTTAAATTCATTTTGATGTATTCATTCATTTGAAAAAATGAACACCTTGACCATGCTAATCCAAACTCCCCAGATTCAAGTGCTAGTTGGAACTAGGAAACTCGAAAACAATATGTATTTTAAGTAAAATCCCTCTCATATCCCCTGAACTAATAAAAGTGATCACAATAAAAGGGTCACAATGTTGGGACAATGATATTTCACTGTCAGAACAGTCTTAAACTGGTATTTTGTCGTTTTGCCATGTGTTCAGGAAATATAGGCCTATTGATGAGTTATTGCATTGACTCTCTATTGCACATTTAAAAAATATATTTTCTTGTCTATTTTCCAGCAGATTCATGTACAAGGCAAAGTGTGTATTAACAGTTGCATTCTGTGCCTTTGTGCTGCTCTTCATAGCCTACTTCACACCCATGTCAGTAAGGTGAGAATGTCTCTCCCTAACCAAACAATTAACATACCCTCTCCCTAATCAAACATAACTCCTCCCATTTGCCAATCAATGGCTATATACAGTCGGGAGAACAAGTATTTGATACACTGCCGAGTTTGCAGGTTTTTCTACTTACAAAGCATGTAGAGGTCTGTAATTTTTATCATAGGTACACTTCAACTATGAGAGACGGAATCTAAAACAAAAATCCAGAAAATCACATTGTATGATTTTGAAGTAATTCATTTGCATTTTATTGCATGACATAAGTATTTGATACATCAGAAAAGCAGAACTTAATATTTGGTACTGAAACCTTTGTTTGCAATTACAGAGATGTTTCCTGTAGTTTTTGACCAGGTTTGCACACATTGCAGCAGGGAGTTTGGCCCACTCCTCCATACAGACCTTCTCCAGATCCTTCAGGTTTCGGGGCTGTCGCTGGGCAATACGGACTTTCAGCTCCCTCCAAAGATTTTCTATTGGGTTCAGGTCTGGAGACTGGCTAGGCCACTCCAGGACCTTGAGATGCTTCTAACGGAGCCACTCCTTAGTTGCCCTGACTGTGTGTTTCGGGTCGTTGTCATGCTGGAAGACCCAGCCACGACCCATCTTCAATGCTCTTACTGAGGAAAGGAGGTTGTTGGCCAAGATCTTGCGATACATGGCCCCATCCATCCTCCCCTCAATACGGTGCAGTCGTCCTGTCCCCTTTGCAGAAAAGCATCCCCAAAGAATGATGTTTCCACGTCCATACTTCACGGTTGGGATGGTGTTCTTGGGGTTGTACTCATCCTTCTTCTTCCTCCAAACACGGCGAGTGGAGTTTTGACCAAAAAGCTCGATTTTTGTCTCATCAGACCACATTACCTTCTCCCATTCCTCCTCTGGATCATCCAGATGGTCATTGGCAAACTTCAGACGGGCCTGGACATGCGCTGGCTTGAGCCGGGGGACCTTGCGTGCGCTGCAGGATTTTAATCCATGACGGCGTAGTGTGTTACTAATGGTTTTCTTTGAGACTGTGGTCCCAGCTCTCTTCAGGTCATTGACCAGGTCCTGCCATGTAGTTCTGGGCTGATCCCTCACCTTCCTCATGATCATTGATGCCCCACGAGGTGAGATCTTGCATGGAGCCCCAGACCGAGGGTGATTGACCGTCATCTTGAACTTCTTCCATTTTCTAAGAATTGCGCCAACAGTTGTTGCCTTCTCACCAAGCTGCTTGCCTATTGTCCTGTAGCCCATCCCAGCTTTGTGCAGGTCTACAATTTTAACCCTGATGTCCTTACACAGCTCTCTGGTCTTGGCCATTGTGGAGAGGTTGGAGTCTGTTTGATTGAGTGTGTGGACAGGTGTCTTTTATACAGGTAACGAGTTCAAACAGGTGCAGTTAATACAGGTAATGAGTGGAGAACAGGAGGGATTCTTAAAGAAAAACTAACAGGTCTGTGAGAGCCGGAATTCTTACTGGTTGGTAGGTGATCAAATACTTATGTCATGCAATAAAATGCAAATTAATTTCTTAAAAATCATACAATGTGATTTTCTGGATTTTTGTTTTAGATTCTGTCTCTCACAGTTGAAGTGTACCTATGATAAAACAAATTACAGACCTCTACATGCTTTGTAAGTAGGAAAACCTGCAATATCGGCAGTGTATCAAATACTTGTTCTCCACACAGTGGGGAGTATATATATATATATATATATATATATATATATTCGTATGAAAAAGTTTGGGCACCCCTGACAATTTCCATGATTTCCATTTATAAATAATTGGGTGTTTGGATCAGCAATTTAATTTTGATCTATCAAATAACTGATGGACACAGTAATATTTCAGTAGTGAAATTAGGTTTATTGGATTAACAGAAAAAGTGCAATATGCATCAAAACAAAATTAGACAGGTGCATAAATTTGGGCACCCCAATAGAAAAATCACATCAATATTTAGTAGAGCCTCCTTTTTTGATAAAATAACAGCCTCTAGACGCTTCCCATAGCCTCTAATGAGTGTCTGGATTATTGATGAAGGTATTTTGGACCATTCCTCTTCACAAAACATATCCAGTTCAGTTAGGTTTGATGGTTGCCAAGCATGGACAGCCCGCTTCAAATCATCCCACAGATTCTCAATGATATTCAGGTCTGGGGACTGGGATTGCCATTCCAGAACACTGTACTTGTTCCTCTGCATAAATGCCCGGGTAGATTTTGAGCAGTGTTTTGGGTCGTTGTCTTGTTGAAATATCCAGCCCCGGCATCATTTCAACTCTGTGACTGATTCTTCAACATTATTCCCAAGAATCTGCTGATATTGAGTGGAATCCATGCGACCCTCAACTTTAACAAGATTCCCAGTACCGGCACTGGCCACACAGCCCCACAGCATGATGGAACCCACAGCATGATGGAACCCCCACCAAATTTTACTGTGGGTAGCAAGTGTTTTTCTTGGAACGCTGTGTTCTTTTGCCGCCATGCATAACGTCCCTTGTTATGACCAAATAACTCAATCTTTGTTTCATCAGTCCACAGCACCTTATTCCAAAATGAAGCTGGCTTGTCCAAATGTGCGTTTGCATACCTCAAGCGACTCTGTGGCGTGTGTGCAGAAGAGGCTTCTTCCACATCACTCTCCCATACAGCTTCTCCTTGTGCAAAGTGCGCTGAATTGTTGAACGTTGCACAGTGACACCATCTGCAGCAAGATGATGTTGGAGGTGGTCTGTGGGCTGTTTTTGTCCGTTCTCACCATCCTTCGCCTTTGCCTCTATGATATTTTACTTGGCCTGCCACTTCTGGCCTTAACAAGAACTGTGCCTGTGGTCTTCCATTTCCTCACTGTTCCTCACAGTGGACACTGACAGCTTAAATCTCAGCGATAGCTTTTTGTAGCCTTCCTCTAAACCATAATGTTGAACAATCTTTGTTTTCAGATCATTTGAGGGTTGTTTTGAGGTCCCCATGTTGCCACTCTTCAAGAGGAGAGTCAAAGAGAACAACTTCTTGCAATTGGCCACCTTAAATACCTTTTCTTGTGATTGGATGCACTTGTCTATGAAGTTCAAGTCTTAATGAGCTCACCAAACCAATTGTGTGTTCCAATTAATCAGTGCTAAGTAGTTACAGGTATTCAAATCAACAGAATGACAAGGGTGCCCACATTTTTGCATAGCCTATTTTTCACATCTGATTTAGTTTCATACAACTTAAATTGCTACACTAAAAATCTGGACAATACCCCAGTACTCAGCTTTTATTAGAAAATGAATGGCATGCCACTGTGATCATTTTCTGTGACAACAGAGTAAATTATTATGCAGCCTCAGAGGGGTGCCCAAACGTTTTCATACAACTGTATATATACACTGCTCCAAAAAATAAAGGGAACACTAAAATAACACATCCTAGATCTGAATGAATGAAATATTTTTATTAAATACTTTTTTCTTTACATAGTTGAATGTGCTGACAACAAAATCACACACAAATTATCAATGGAAATCAAATTTATCAACCCATGGAGATCTGGATTTGGAGTCACACTCAAAATTAAAGTGGAAAACCACACTACAGGCTGATCCAACTTTGATGTAATGTCCTTAAAACAAGTCAAAATGAGGCTCAGTAGTGTGTCTGGCCTCCACGTGCCTGTATGACCTCCCTACAACGCCTGGGCATGCTCCTGATGAGGTGGCGGATGGTCTCCTGAGGGATCTCCTCCCAGACCTGGACTAAAGCATCCGCCAACTCCTGGACAGTCTGTGGTGCAACTGTTGGTGGATGGAGCGAGACATGATGTCCCAGATGTGCTCAATTGTATTCAGGTCTGGGGAACGGGCTGGCCAGTCCATAGCATCAATGCCTTCCTCTTGCAGAAACTGCTGACACACTCCAGCCACATGAAGTCTAGCATTGTCTTGCATTAGGAGGAACCCAGGGCCAACCGCACCAGCATATGGTCTCACAAGGGGTCTGAGGATCTCATCTCGGTACCTAATGGCAGTCAGGCTACCTCTGGTGAGCACATGGAGGGCTGTGCGGCCCCCCAAAGAAATGCCACCCCACACCATGACTGACCCACCGCCAAACCGGTCATGCTGGAGGATGTTGCAGGCAGCAGAACGTTCTCCACGGCGTCTCCAGACTGTCACATGTGCTCAGTGTGAACCTGCTTTCATCTGTGAAGAGCACAGGGCGCCAGTGGCGAATTTGCCAATCTTGGTGTTCTCTGGTAAATGCCAAACGTTCTGCACGGTGTTGGGCTGTAAGCATAACCCCCACCTGTGGACGTCGGGCCCTCATACCACCCTCATGGAGTCTGTTTCTGACTGTTTGAGCAGACACATGCACATTTGTGGCCTGCTGGAGGTCATTTTGCAGGGCTCTGGCACTGCTCCCCCTTGCACAAAGGCGGAGGTAGCGGTCCTGCTGCTGGGTTGTTGCCCTCCTACGGCCTCCTCCACGTCTCCTGATGTACTGGCCTGTCTCCTGGTAGCGCCTCCATGCTCTGGACACTACGCTGACAGACACAGCAAACCTTCTTGCCACAGCTCGCATTGATGTGTCATCCTGGATGAGCTGCACTACCTGAGCCACTTGTGTGGGTTGTAGACTCCGTCTCATGCTACCACTAGAGTGAAAGCACCGCCAGCATTCAAAAGTGACTAAAACATCAGCTAGGAAGCATAGGAACTGAGAAGTGGTCTGTAGTCACCACCTGCAGAACCACTCCTTTATTAGGGGTGTCTTGCTAATTGCGTATAATTTCCACCTGTTGTCTATTCCATTTGCACAACAGCATGTGAAATTTATTGTCAATCAGTGTTGCTTCCTAAGTGGACAGTTTGATTTCACAGAAGTGTGATTGACTTGGAGTTACATTGTGTTGTTTAAGTGTTCCCTTTATTTTTTTGAGCAGTATATATATATATATATATTTACATTTTTCAGTAAATCCATATGTTGAAGGTATGGCAAACTTTCCATAACCAGAAACACATTACCAGTCACACACTATAGAAACAATCCATACACTTCACCTACAAACAGAAAGGTGTGTACATTCTAACTCAACATGTTGGGTTGCAGGTACTTGGAGGGGTTCCTTCCCATGAGCCGATGTCCTCAAGCCCCTGCAGAGAAGCTGAAGCTGGGGAACAGTATAGATGCCTCCCTAGACCTCTGGTAGGCTATAAAATTTGATTGTCTGAACAATGACATGCACAGAATATGCAATTACTTTTACTGTGTTCACTACTTTTATTTGTTTTGTGTTGGAGGCCGACAATGAAATCCTAATCTTTTTAATGGCGTGCATTGATACCAAAGTGTTATTGGTAAAGGTATGGGGCAAAGCTCTACACAGTTCTATACCACATACAAGTACAAGTATTTGATACACTGCCGATTCGGCAGGTTTTCCTACTTACAAAGCATGTAGAGGTCTGTAATTTTTTATCATAGGTACACTTCAACTGTGAGAGACGGAATCTAAAACGAAAATCCAGAAAATCATATTGTATGATTTTTAAGTAATTAATTTGCATTTTATTGCGTGACATAAGTATTCGATACATCAGAAAAGCAGAACTTAATATTTGGTACAGAAACCTTTGTTTGCAATTACAGAGATCATACGTTTCCTGCAGTTCTTGACCAGGTTTGCACACACTGCAGCAGGGATTTTGGCCCACTCCTCCATACAGACCTGCTCCAGATCCTTCAGGTTTCGGGGCTGTCGCTGGGCAATAAGGACTTTCAGCTCCCTCTAAAGATTTTCTATTGGGTTCAGGTCTGGAGACTGGCTAGGCCACTCCAGGACCTTGAGATGCTTCTTACGGAGCCACTCCTTAGTTGACCTGGCTGTGTGTTTCGGGTCGTTGTCATGCTGGAAGACCCAGCCACGATCCATCTTCAATGCTCTTACTGAAGGAAGGAGGTTGTTGGCCAAGATCTCGCGATACATGGCCCCATCCATCCTCCCCTCAATACGGTGCAGTCGTCCTGTCCCCTTTGCAGAAAAGCATCCCCGCAGAATGATGTTTCCACGTCCATGCTTCACGGTTAGGATGGTGTTCTTGGGGTTGTACTCATCCTTCTTCTTCCTCCAAACACGGCGAGTGGAGTTTAGACCAAAAAGCTCTATTTTTTTGTCTCATCAGACCACGTAACCTTCTCCCATTCCTCCTCTGGATCATCCAGATGGTCATTGGCAAACTTCAGACGGGCCTGGACATGCGCTGGCTTGAGCCGGGGCACCTTGCGTGTGCTGCAGGATTTTAATCCATGACAGCGTAGTGTGTTACTAATGGTTTTCTTTGAGACTGTGGTCCCAGCTCTCTTCAGGTCATTGACCAGGTCCTGCCGTGTAGTTCTAGGCTGATCCCTCACCTTCCTCATGATCATTGATGCCCCACAAGGTGAGATCTTGCATGGAGCCCCAGACCGAGGGTGATTGACCGTCATCTTGAACTTCTTCCATTTTCTAATAATTGCGCCAACAGTTGTTGCCTTCTCACCAAGCTGCTTGCCTATTGTCCTGTAGCCCATCCCAGCCTGTGTCTTTTATACAGGTAACGAGTTCAAACAGGTGCAGTTAATACAGGTAATGAGTGGAGAACAGGAGGGCTTCTTAAAGAAAAACTAACAGGTCTGTGAGAGCCGGAATTCTTACTGGTTGGTAGGTGATCAAATACTTATGTCATGCCATAAAATGCAAATTAATTACTTCAAAATCATACAATGTGATTTTCTGGATTTTTTGTTTTAGATTCCGTCTCTCACAGTTGAAGTGTACCTATGATAAAAATTACAGACCCCTACATGCTTTGTAAGTAGGAAACACTGCCGATTTTGCAGGTTATCAAATACGTGTTCTCCCCACTGTACATCCTTGTAATAGGTTTCTTAGTGCAATGTCAACCACATGATCTGCTTTTTCAACCTGCTTGGCAGCGTATTTGGGAGAAGGGGCAGTGGTTTTAGTTAGAGGAATGTATGTTTGTTAGACCCTGTATGAATAGCATAAGAATTATCAAGTCAGCCCACAGTCAAATGCTTCATGCCTCAGTGCAGAGGTATTCAAATGTTACCTAACGAGGTCCGGACTACCCCACTGGGCACATGCTGGTTGACTCAACGTTGTTTCCACTTCAATGAAATTGAGCAAAAACCAAGCCATGAAGTCAAAGGAATTGTCTGTAGAGCTCCGAGACAGGATTGTGTCGAGGCACAGATCTGGGGAAGGGTACCAAAAAATGTCTGCAACATTGAAGGTCCCAAAGACCACAAGCTCTAGGAAGAGTCTTGGTGGTTCCAAACTTCTTTGACTTAAGAATGATAGAGACCACTGTTCTTGGGGACCTTCAATGCTGCAGACATTTTTTGGCACACTCCCCCAGGTCTATGCCTCGACACAATTCTGCCTTGGAGCTCTATGGACAATTCCTTTGACCTCATGGCTTGGTTTTTGCTCTAACATGCACTGTCAACCTTGGGACTTTATATAGACAAGTGTGTGTGTGCGCCTTTCCAAATCATGTCCAATCAATTGAGTTTACCACAGGTGGACTCCAATCATGATGTAGAAACATCAAGGACAATCAATGGGTACAGGATGCACCTGAGCTCAATTTTGAGTCTTGTAGCAAAGGGTCTAAATACTTATGTAAATAAATGATTTATTTTATTTTAATACATTTGCAACAAAAAGTCATTATGGGTTATTGTGTGTAGATTGAGGATTTTGTTATTGATTTAATCCATTTTAGAATAAGGCTGTAATGTGACAAAGTGGAGAAAGGAAAGGGGTCTGAATACTTTCCAAATGCACTGTAAGTCCTGCTATATTCAAATGCACTAAAAATGGCCAATCCCTTGAGCATTGACAGCATGTTAACTTGCTTCATATCCCCCACTGTCTCTAGAATAGGGAGTTAATTACCTTTATTACTCTCATTCTATATCGTTTTCCTCTCCTATTCCATATACCACACAGTACACACTACAGTGAAGCCACTTTTGTTTTTACCATTGTTTGTTCTGAAACCCAATCTGTTCTTTTCTCTCCAACCAGGTCCAGAGGTGATGTTCAGACCTGCACTGACTGGGGAGCACCTGTGATCTGGGATGGGATGTTTGACCCAGATCATTACGACCAGGAGCACAGGAAGAACCACTCATCTGTCTCTCTCACTGTATTCGCTGTGGGCAGGTCAGTTTTTCAACTCAGTTACCTTCTTTTTTTTTTTTTTTTAAATATCAACTCATCAATTCTTATGAAACGCTTCTCAGTCACTTAAACAACATTTTGATATGTTCTTCTTGAACCAGAGTTTTTACTCCTTCCCATCCCAAGGTATCTAGATGCCTACCTGAAGACATTCCTTCTCTCTGCTGAGCGTCACTTTATGGAGGCTTTACCTGTGACATACTATGTGTTCACGGACATTCCCGAGAGGGTACCAGACATCCATCTGGGTCCTGGGCGGAGCCTGAAAGTTGTGAGGGTGCAGAGACACTCTCGCTGGCAGGACATCTCCATGATGCGTATGAGGGCCATCGCAGATGCCATCGAGTCACGGATTCGTCACCACAGCCACTACGTCTTCTGCTTTGACGTGGACCAGGTGTTTGTGGGTCGGTTCGGCTCCGAGGCTCTGGGAGACTCTGTTGCTCTGCTCCACGCCTACTACTACCACCGACCACAGAGCCTGTACGCCTACGACCGCAACCCCAGGTCCAGGGCCTACATGGAGACTGGGGACTTCTACTATCATGCTGCTGTGTTCGGAGGCTCGTGGCGAACTGTGAAGAATATGACGGAGACCTGTTACCAAACCATCATGAAGGACAAGGAGAACCAGGTGGAGGCTCTGTGGCACGACGAGAGTCACCTCAACAAGTACCTGTGGCTCCATAAGCCCAGCAAAGTGCTGTCTCCAGAGTACTGCTGGGACAGGAACATTGGCTTCCGTGGTGACATACATGTGGCCCGCCTGCTCTGGTCAGAGAAGAAATATGGCACACTCCGGGTTACAGATTGAGTAATCAGAACCTGTGTGCAATAATCTAATGAGCAAAAGCCCCTGAAGCGTCAAACATGGTCCACAGTACAGAGCTGCGATAGTCTACAGCCCAATGTGATTTATGCCCATGCCTTGTTCAGAGCAATGAGGCTTGTAAATGTGTCACAATGGGCTGTCAGACTATTAGAGCTGTGAAACTGTGGAATTATTGGCTTGTGTGTTGAAACATGATCTTGCAAGTAGTACGTTTCTTGGTTCTCCTGTGTTGCTTCAGTTGTCTGGTGGTATTGTCTCTCCACCCACGAAGTCTGCTGTCTGTGGCTGGTGGGGATTGAACAAATGGGGAAATAGACTATGCTTGCACTGCTTCTTTTATATGGTTTATATTTGTGGATTAGAAGTAAAAATCTGTTTTCTAAAGTTGTATTAGATATTGGAAATTGTTTTTATGTATAATTTCTTTTACAAATAAAGATGGATACCTTAAAAAAAAAACTTGTGTAAGAACTTGTCAGAAGGATCCACACATTGCAAACCAACTCCAAAATAAGGGCTAGATTCCATCAGTAGCGCTACAGATTGAATCTAGGCCTAAATGTTTAAAAATGGCAACATCTCAGGTTGGGGATATTGCATGCCTCAAAGGACAAGGATTTACTGGCCACATGTCTGCTGAGAGAGATGTCCTAACAAACATAATCCTCAGGTTGTTTTTAAGATATATACCGTAATTTCCGGACTATAAGCTGCTACTTTATTCCCACGCTTTGAACCTCGCGGTTTATACAATGACGTGGCTAATTTATGAATTTTTCCCGCTTTCACAAGATTCATGCCGCCAAAAAACTGAGCACCGTCACATAATGTGACGTAAATCGAGCGGGCTCAAACTTCCCATCATTCTGATTACGGTAGTAATTTTGTCAACCTCATCATGGCAAAGACACGGAGAAATGCATATGATGCAGCTTTCAAGTTGAAGGCGATCGATCTGGCTGTTGGAAAAGGAAATAGAGCTGCTGCACAGGAGCTTGGCCTTAATGAGTCGATGATAAGACGTTGGAAACAGCAGCGTGAGGAACTGACTCAGAAGCTTTCAGAGGGAAGAAAAGCAGATGGCCCAAAGTATTTGCAGCCACTCGACATCAGTGTAAATCGTGCATTTAAGGTGGCGCTCCTTGTTCAGTGGGAGGCTTGGATGACAAGTGGGGAGAAATCCTTCACTAAAACGGTCTGCATGCGAAGAGCAACTTATGGTCAAGTCTGCCAGTGGGTCCTGACAGCGTGGAGCATTGTCAAAAAATCCACTATCATCAACGGGTTTCGAAAGGCTGGACTGCTGCGTGTTGAAGGGGCAGCATGAGCTCAGCGGGGAATTTGCCTCCGGATGAAAGTGACGAGAGCGACAATGAAAACGATCCAACATCGGATGAAGCAATTCTGAGGCTATTCAGCTCCGACGCCGAAGGAGATGACTTCAGTGGTTTCAGTGCACAGGAGGAGGAAGATAGTGACCAAGTTAATTTGTTTCAATGTACCGGTAGGCACCTGCGGCTTATAGACATGTGCGGCTTATTTATGTACAAAATACATATTTTTTAATAATTCAGTGGGTGCGGTTTATATTCAGGTGCGCTTAATAGTCCAGCAATTACGGTAATCGATAATATATCAACCGGGACTGTAGCTTTTTCAATAGGAGAGGGAGAGACCATGGCCGCCCCACTCTGTTGCGCAAGGAAAACTCTGCGAACACCCAGCTATCCACTGACATGATGTGATATTTCTTGCTCATTTTTCAAAATAAAAGCCTGAAACTATGTCTAAAGACTGTTGACACCTTGAGGAAGCCATAGGAAAAGGAATCTGGTTGATATCCCATTAAATGGAGGCAAGGCATCCAATGGAACAGAGAGCTTTCAGGAAAAACAGAACTTCCTTGTTGGATTTTCCTCAGGTTTTCGCCTGCAATATCAGTTCTGTTATACTCACAGACAAAATGTTGACAGTTTTGGAAACTTTAGAGTGTTTTCTATCCTAATCTGACAATTATATGCATATTCTAGTTTCTGGGCCTGAGAAATAGGCCGTTTCAAATGGGTACGTTTTTTAGCCAAAAACAACAATTCTGCCCCCTACACTCAAGAAGTTAATGTGAGTATCTTTTTAGATTTAAGTTATATACTCAGCAACAACAAAAGTCAATTTATCAGGATCCTGTCTTTCAAAGATCATTCGTAAAAATATTCAATGTAAAGGGTTTAAACACCGTTTCCCATGCTTGTTCAATGAGCCATAAACAATTAATGAACATGCACCTGTGGAACAGACAATAAGACACTAACAGCTTATAGGCAATTGAGGTCACCGTTATGAAAACTTAGGACACTAAAGAGGCCTTTCTACTGACTCTGAAAAACCCCAAAAGAAAGATACCTAGGGTCCCTACTCATCTGTGTGAACGTTCCTTAGGCATGCTGCATGGAGGCATGAGAGGACTGCAGATGTTGCCAGGGCAATACATTGCAATGTCTGTACTGTGAGATGCCTAAGTCAGCACTACAGGGAGACATGATGGACAGCTGATCATCCTCGCAGTGGCAGACCATGTGTAACAACACCTGCACAGGATCGGTATGTCAGAATATCACACCTGTGGGACAGGTACAGGATGGCAACAACTGCCCGAGTTACACCAGGAACGCACAATCCCTCCATCAGTGCTCAGACTGTCCGCAATAGGCTGAATGATTGTACTGAGGGCTTGTAGGCCTGTTGTAAGGCAGGTCCTCACCAGACATCACTGGCAACAACGTTGCCTATGGGCACCGTCGCTGGACCAGACAGGACTGGCAAAAAGTGCTCTACACTGACGAGTCTCGGTTTTGTCTCACCAGGAATGATGGTCGGATTTGCTTTTATCGTTGAAGGCATGAGCGTTACACCGAGGCCTGTACTCTGGAGCGGGATTCATTTTGGAGGTGGAAGGTCCATCATGGTCTGGGGCGGTGTGTCACAGCATCATCGGACTGAGCTTGTCATTGCAGGAAATCTCAACGCTATGTGTTACAGGGAAGACATCCTCCTCCCTCATGTGGTACCCCTCCTGCAGGCTCATCCTGACATGACCCTCCAGCATAACAATGCCACCAGCCATACTGCTCGTTCTGTGCGTGATTTCCTGCAAGACAGGAATGTCAGTGTTCTGCCAGGGCCAGCGAAGAGCCCGGATCTCAATCCCATTGAGCACGTCTGGGACCTGTTGGATTGGAGGGTGAGGGCTAGGGCCATTCCCCCCCAGAAATGTCCGGGAACTTGCAGGTGCCTTGGTGGAAGAGTGGGGTAACATCTCACAGCAAGAACTGGTAAATCTGGTGCAGTCCATGATGAGGAGATGCACTACAGTACTTAATGCAGCTGGTGGCCACACCAGATACTGACTGTTACTTTTGATTTTGATCCCCCCCTTTGTTCAGGGACACATTATTCCATTTCTGTTAGTCACATGTCTGTGGAACTTGTTCAGTGTGTCTCAGTTGTTGAATCTTGTCATGTTCATACAAATATTTACACATTGTTTGCTGAAAATAAACACAGTTGACAGCAAGAGGACGTTTTTTGTTGTTGCTGAGTTTATATTGATTCTGTGAAGATATAAAAATAAAAGAATGATGAATTGTCTGTGTGTATAATTGTTCTAGAGATTTGATTAAGTAATGATGGAACTAAACAAGTAATATATGAACTTGCGCACCCAGACGCAGATGTACGTCGGGTGGGAAAATAATAAATACATGTTTTCTGTGTTGGTCCCCTTTTTTATGGATCATTTGGGATTTATGGGATTTTCTCCGTCCGGGTAATACAGTGCCTTGCGAAAGTATTCGGCCCCCTTGAACTTTGCGACCTTTTGCCACATTTCAGGCTTCAAACATAAAGATATAAAACTGTATTTTTTTGTGAAGAATCAACAACAAGTGGGACACAATCATGAAGTGGAACGACATTTATTGGATATTTCTAACTTTTTTAACAAATCAAAAACTGAAAAATTGGGCGTGCAAAATTATTCAGCCCCTTTACTTTCAGTGCAGCAAACTCTCTCCAGAAGTTCAGTGAGGATCTCTGAATGATCCAATGTTGACCTAAATGACTAATGATGATAAATACAATCCACCTGTGTGTAATCAAGTCTCCGTATAAATGCACCTGCACTGTGATAGTCTCAGAGGTCCGTTAAAAGCGCAGAGAGCATCATGAAGAACAAGGAACACACCAGGCAGGTCCGAGATACTGTTGTGAAGAAGTTTAAAGCCGGATTTGGATACAAAAACATTTCCCAAGCTTTAAACATCCCAAGGAGCACTGTGCAAGCGATAATATTGAAATGGAAGGAGTATCAGACCACTGCAAATCTACCAAGACCTGGCCGTCCCTCTAAACTTTCAGCTCATACAAGGAGAAGACTGATCAGAGATGCAGCCAAGAGGCCCATGATCACTCTGGATGAACTGCAGAGATCTACAGCTGATGTGGGAGACTCTGTCCATAGGACAACAATCAGTCATATATTGCACAAATCTGGCCTTTATGGAAGAGTGGCAAGAAGAAAGCCATTTCTTAAAGATATCCATAAAAAGTGTCTTAAAGTTTGCCACAAGCCACCTGGGAGACACACCAAACATGTGGAAGAAGGTGCTCTGGTCAGATGAAACCAAAATTCAACTTTTTGGCAACAATGCAAAATGTTATGTTTGGCGTAAAAGCAACACAGCTGAACACACCATCCCCACTGTCAAACATGGTGGTGGCAGCATCATGGTTTGGGCCTGCTTTTCTTCAGCAGGGACAGGGAAGATGGTTAAAATTGATGGGAAGATGGATGGAGCCAAATACAGGACCATTCTGGAAGAAAACCTGATGGAGTCTGCAAAAGACCTGAGACTGGGACGGAGATTTGTCTTCCAACAAGACAATGATCCAAAACATAAAGCAAAATCTACAATGGAATGGTTCAAAAATAAACATATCCAGGTGTTAGAATGGTTAGAAAGACCAGACCTGAATCCAATCGAGAATCTGTGGAAAGAACTAAAAACTGCTGTTCACAAATGCTCTCCATCCAACCTCACTGAGCTCGAGCTGTTTTGCAAGGAGGAATGGGAAAAAAATTCAGTCTCTCGATGTGCAAAACTGATAGAGACATACCCCAAGCGACTTACAGCTGTAATCGCAGCAAAAGGTGGCGCTACAAAGTATTAATTTAAGGGGGCTGAATAATTTTGCACGCCCAATTTTTCAGTTTTTGATTTGTTAAAAAAGTTTGAAATATCCAATAAATGTCGTTCCACTTCATGATTGTGTCCCACTTGTTGTTGATTCTTCACAAAAAAATACAGTTTTATATCTTTATGTTTGAAGCCTGAAATGTGGCAAAAGGTCTAAAAGTTCAAGGGGGCCGAATACTTTCGCAA
Source organism: Oncorhynchus mykiss (assembly GCF_057628025.1). Taxonomy (NCBI): domain Eukaryota; kingdom Metazoa; phylum Chordata; class Actinopteri; order Salmoniformes; family Salmonidae; genus Oncorhynchus; species Oncorhynchus mykiss. The sequence goes on along the minus strand of NC_143028.1, from coordinate 38,463,397 downwards.
GGCACTGTACATTTAGAGAACCTCCCTTAAGGCCTGAAATGTATTTTCCGCAGTAGGAGATGAGTTGCTATATTTATTGAATAAATCCTTTCCCCAAACAGTTACAGCAAATTAAGATGGAATTAAGATGAAAGATCAACATAATTTAAACCGTTTTACGAAGCCAAATGACGGTTTCCACTGATTATCATTACGGAGCTAATGTGATGCAGGGAAATAATTTAAATAGGTTGCTTGAGAAAATAATCTGCTTTTATTACAAGGTGCAAAATCTGGTGTTAAATCAATGGATTTTGTTAGTGTTCAAATACTGGAGAGTTGAGACCAAATCACGGACGCTGGACAGAGTGGATTTCAGTTGTAACAAAAGACAGTTTTAATGAGTCAGAGATATCTTGTCCCGCAGTTTTACGTGCACGGACCTAGTTCACATAACTCGGCAAGGAGCCAGGTGAAAAAGAGGCCTATACAATGGTTACATACATTTTTATACATAGAATAAAGTAGGTGGAGTCTTGTCGTTTCGGTCTTCTTGACTGGTCGGAGGGTTGGAGGCGGGCCTTGCTCTAGCCAGAGCGGGCCCCATTGGTGCACAGCAAAAGTTCTTTGCTCTTGGGACCGGCCAGTTAGAGGGAGATGAGATGTGTGTTTATATAAGGAAGAGGGGGTCAGTCTTATGGCTGGGTGTATGTGTTCTTACTACGGAATGTCTTTGTTTATATGAGCTATGTGTATGAATATTTATATAACAAATCCCCCTCTTCACGTCTATTAGACGTGAAAACTATAGCAGAAAGGTGGCGGTTGCAATCGTGGGTATACATAAGGTGGTGCTCCTAACCTTGTCTGGTTTGCATGGTGGGTCTGTAGGTGTAGTGCTACGTTTGGGACGGGAGTGATTGGAGGGAGTGATGTCAGGAAAGGAGTTAGGGACATGTGTAGGGGTTGGTGTATGTGATGTGGCAGGGTGAAGTAGTTGTTCAATTAACCATGTGAAAGTCCTAGGGTTACTCCAAATATCAGTATGAATATCACAAATAAGGGACCAGATATCCCCAGCCTCACCCAGAGAGGGAGAAATTTCCCTCTAACTGGGCGAGGTTCCCTTCTCAGGGGAGGCGGAGTTTGATGCCGCATCACCTGAGGAAGGAGTGTCTTCATTTGGAATCGAATTTAGGCCGCTCAAATCAGCTCTGACTTCAGTCAGTGTTCTAGAAGGAATTGGGGCTGGGGTGCAATGTGTAAGGCGGTGCCAAGGTGTGCCTGATTTACCTTTGACCTGGACTGAGTGTGAAGTAACCTCCTTCACTTCGTACGGTCCAGTCCACCTGGGTTCCAGCCACTTTCTCTTGTGGACTGTAACCCTCACCCCGTCACCAACCTTTACCTTCAGTAGTGGCGTGTCCCCCGGCAGCTCCCCCTCCTGGACCTTGTGAACCTGGGTAGAGAGTGCTGCAGAGAGAACCGTCAGTTTTTTCACATAATTAGACATTACAATTTGTTGTACATCAAGGGCGGGCATATGACCTCCCTCCCTTGGTGAACCATGCATGACTCTACCAGTTATTATCCCATGAGGCACATACTTTAGCTATCTTAGCTTTTGCTTTTGGTTTGACGTTCCACCAGATTTTGGGATTGGGGCCTGTACACAGATCCAAAACTGTGGGTTATGCCAAATCTTTCTTCCACCTGTCTCAGGTGTTTGTTAAATGTAAGCCATTTGTCAAATTTGATTTGTCTTGGGATGCCATACCTGGGTATTAGTTTGGTTTGGTTTGTAGCCACTCAAAGACTGACCTAGCATCCTCCCATTTTGTTAGTATTGCCTCTACCCATTTGGAGAACCTATCTACTATGACTAGGAGATAGAGTTTGCCTTTAGATACATTTTCGGGGCCCATGTCGGTGTAGTCTATACTAATATCCTGAAAACATGCATTAGGTATTACGTATGAGCCCATTGGTGTTTGATATGGTTTCTTTGGGTTGTGTCTGTCACAACCATTGCATTCGTCACAAAATAAATCATTGTCATAAAATAAGTCAGTCATATTTTTTATGTGAGGGTGCCACCAGATGTGCGAGGCCTTTTTGGAGGGTCTTTAGTTTGCCTTCGTGTGTGGGGCCATGTGTTTCTCATAAAAGTTCTGGGTCCATCAGTGTGGCCTGCTTCATGGGCATGGGCTGAGTCTGTATAGATATTCAGTCTTTCCTTTTCCTCTGATGAGGACCTGCGTCAATCCGATGATTTCAGCTAATTTGGCCGATGCTGGTTGAGGGATGATGGCTGATTGAAGGGTGCCATCACGAGGTGAGCTGTTTTTTCAATAGCTTTTGCTACTGCAGCAACGTATCTGGAGCATGTTGACTGTCCTACCTCAATGTGGTCAAGTTTGAAGAGTAGTACATCAAGACCCTTCTCTCCCCCTCTTGTTTCTGGAATACGACGGATGAGGTGAATCCTTCCCTTCCAGAAACATCCAAATGGAACTTGTTCTTGTAGTCAGGTGCAGTCAGAGCTGCTGCCGCTGATAGATCTGTTTTCAGGAGTGCTATGGCTGTTGATGCTTCAGCCGTCCAGGCCAGGGGTGCATGGAGGTTCCTTGATCGTAGGATGACCGGTGCTGCCACCCCCTCTGGGCCACACCCAATGGTACAACACCTGATAGGTGGGGTCAGGTGCATCATGTCTTCATCCCAGTCTGCAGTGTAGAGGCAGTCATCAGTTTCTGTTGCATTGAGTGTGCAATGGATCTCAGCTTGGGGAGTCTTATATGGGTGCAGAGTGTAGATTTGAGCTTTCAGTTGGTTGAACTTAAACTGGATGTGAGGGGTGGCAGGCCCTGTGGGTAGGCATTTTAGCCAGTACACTTCTTGGGCTTCAGACAGTGTGGTCATCGGCAGGAGTGGCATCCTCATCATTCTTACTGGGTGATCAGGTGTTGAAGTGGGAGGGTTAGTTGTAATCTTGCTGCTCCTGCTGCATGTGGCTAGATTCTGGGTGGTTGTATGCTGGCTGTTGCTGATGCATGGGTGTGGGTCCTGGTTGCTGATGTTGCAGAGGTGGGTTTCCCCCACTTCCTCTTGCTCTCCATTGCTGTTGCTGCGGGGAGAGTGGTTTCATGCAATCTCTAGCAAAATGACCGGTAATTCCGCAGTTAAAACACTGGTAGTTTCCCCCTCTGTATGGTCCAGTGTAAGGGCCTCGTTGAGCCCGTTGCCGTTGCAGGATATACCGCTGTGGGGGAGGGTAATGGGGTGGTGGGGCTGCCTGCTGTTGGATCATCTGAGAGACAGTCTGTGCCACGATCTGAGTGTTATCTGGCTGCTCCCCTTGGTCTTGAGTTTCTACTGCAATCATTTGTTTGGGCGTGATGGCTGCAGACATTTTATCTAAGTCGTCTGATAATGTGTATAATGCGTTATTTAGGTATATCCAATCCTTACTATGTGGTGTTTATTTCTATCGTTGTATGCTTAGCCTGTCCCTGGTCGAGACAAAGGGGGTTATCAGTATGTGACGCCCGCCACGTGTGTATTTCACCGGTATTTTATTTGAATTTGTTCAGCGATTCGTTTAGGTATTTTCTATAAATGATTCTGCGATTTCCTTTTGGAACAATATATCAGTGAATATATGCGGTTCTATAAAAATTTTCAGAGTAATTCTAGCTCTTTAGGAAATATAGATAGAATAGAAAAACCCAAAAATCAGTGTGTAGCTTTTAGCGTCTGTCAAACAAAGTCTGTACTAAGCTCGGCGGCTTATTTAAATACTTTCTAGAAACAATTCAGTAAGTTCCTTTATGAACTTATATCAGTAAATTCCAGCGATTCTATAGCAATTGTCAGAATAATTTTAAACTTTAGGCAATATCAACAGGAATGAAAAAAACGAAAATCAGTATTCCATTCGATACTAAGGTGGCTTTGTCTACCAGCACGTGTGCATAATAGCCCAGTTACGTATCCCAACCTACTCCGCGACAAACGTTTCTTTCAATTTAATTTCCCCCATCTCCAAATCATGGAATGTCAACTCTGGTTCATATTATGTTTATTGTTTGATGTGCAATAGCCACATCATTCCCGATCTCTGTCTTGTGGAAGGCCAAACTTACATATCCTATATCTATTCGACTACACCTCTAACATAACCAATTAAACAGTTTACAACTCATTCAATAGGATCTTTTACATGCAGATTCAGTCGATCTATTAATTAACTAAATCTCTAAACACAACCAATTAAACAGTTTAGAACTTATTCAATAGGAACTTTTACGTGCATACTACACTTCTAAACACAACCAATTAAACAGTAAGCACTTATTTAATAGGAACTTTTACATGCATACTACACTTCTAATAATAGGCCAATTGATAAAAAATAAAAATACAAATAAAAAATAAAAACGAGCAAAACAAGATCTCCCCGATCAATGTCTTAGGTTCTTATGTAAAAATTTGGGCACCGATTCATACTCACGCCCAGTACTTTCTGATCAAAATTTGGTTTAGGCTATAATACAATATGCAGATTTCGATATAACGGGCTCTGCTCACCTTTATATAGAGCGCTCCGATCAGATTTCCTGAGGCAAGATGAATGGCTGGGGAAGTCACTCTTCCGTCTGATTTTTTAGCCGTGATCAGTCTCGTCCTCTCACACTAACTTATAATAGATCGAATTCAAGAACAACCATCCTCTGCTACCAATTTTGTTAGTGTTCAAATACTGGAGAGTTGAGACCAAATCACGGACGCTGGACAGAGTGGATTTCAGTTGTAACAAAAGACAGTTTTAATGAGTCAGAGATATCTTGTCCCGCAGTTTTACGTGCACGGACCTAGTTCACATAACTCGGCAAGGAGCCAGGTGAAAAAGAGGCCTATACAATGGTTACATACATTTTTATACATAGAATAAAGTAGGTGGAGTCTTGTCGTTTCGGTCTTCTTGACTGGTCGGAGGGTTGGAGGCGGGCCTTGCTCTAGCCAGAGCGGGCCCCATTGGTGCACAGCAAAAGTTCTTTGCTCTTGGGACCGGCCAGTTAGAGGGAGATGAGATGTGTGTTTATATAAGGAAGAGGGGGTCAGTCTTATGGCTGGGTGTATGTGTTCTTACTACGGAATGTCTTTGTTTATATGAGCTATGTGTATGAATATTTATATAACAACTCATTGACTGCTAATAAATCCACTTTGCACGTGAAAATCTCTGCGGAGAAACACTAACAAACTTTTTTTCCTCATGAATTGACGGATGTATTTTAATTTGTTACATTTACATATTAATTAAACGTCCATGACTTTAAAATTAACAAGTGTGAAGCAGAGGTTGGTATTAAAAATACAGACTAATATTGTTTGGGTAGACTGAAATGAAAACAATACCTTCTAATAATTTGAATGGAAATATGTTATTAGTTATTGGTGGTTTTTGGATAGACTACTAATGCCATGTTTTAGTCAGCTGGTGAAAGCGAGTCGTGCTCACTGGGCTGTAAGGGACGCAGTGGGACACTTGCAGCAGAGGTCTGAATAGTTGAATTGGAAACGTTCTTTTGATCGTTTCTGATTACTGTTGCTGGGTTTTATAGGTTTAGGCAACACCACTGAATTTCAGCACAAAGTTAATGAATTATCAAACGATAATCTATTTCCATTGCCGGGGAACAGTGCTTAGAATGAAAGTAGATCCAAGTAAATGTTTTATTTGACTATAACGCTGATAGGACAGCACAGACTTGTTGAAGGCTCTAGATTTGTTAAACAGGTTTATATTTGGACTAAATCAATGCAACAGGTTAAAATGATAACATTACCGGAAGTGGGCGATACAGCTATTACCAATGTAATTGGACATTGGTCCAGTAACGACACCAGGATCATTTGACATGGGAGGAAATGGAGCCGATTTTTGGGGTTGGACAATCCTCGCGAGAATTAACGACAATGGAGTCTAAAGGGTAATAAATTAAAAATACTCAGAACCTTGGGTGTTTTAATCTCATGTGAGATTTTTTTTTTAATGTTGTCTTGTTCTGGAATAGATTTGTAAAGGGAACTGGCCTGGCCATTTATTTTGTTTTAGCCATATGGTTTGTAAAAACCCACTCACAACACATTTGCTATGAATATTTGTTAGTGGTGTTAATACCGTGTTTTGTTGAGTGGACTATTTCATTTGGGTTCGTGAGTTTTCACAAATTGGCATTATCTTAAAGGGGCACACACATGGAATTTCAACGTTTTTGTGTTTCTGAGTTTTAATTGAACACATGTACATTCTTTTGATAAGAAATGTACCGGAAACTTCCATTTTGGATCCCAGGTTTCCAGTATGAAATGTTAGACTGTTTTTGATTAATTAGTCGAATATAGTAAGAAACACTTCTTTGAAGGGTTTGTCTGACCTCTGACCTGACTTTCCAGTGTGGTTTGATCACCCTCACTGGAAAGCCATTTGGATGATCAATTTAAGGTGATTTGTAATACTGATAATTAAGTTTATGGTTCATCTCCTTATTTGTGATTCCGACTAACGGGAAGAAGGAGAGGGTTTTGCCTTTGAATAAGGGTAGGCTGTCTTAAGTCTATTTTCCTATGACTGTATGGGTATAAAAATAATAAAACATCTTTATGGAGTTATTGTTAGTGATTCTAATTAGATTTTGTCATTTGAAATTGTTTTAAACAGTAGTGGTGTTTTTTTTTTTGTTTTTTTTTAACACAGTGTGAGTCTTGTGTCAAAATGGGGGAATGGTGACATGTAGGAGTGTATCGAGTGGTACATGCAGGAGTGTATTGTTGTGTTGCTTGTTCTGTTTCTGGGGGGTTGGCCCAGAAAGATGATTTAGGCTTGTCTTTAATTTGGGGTGTTGATTGTAGAGGTCGACACACTGCTAAATGTATAGTCATTTAGATTAAGAATGCATTGGGATACTGATCTGTGGTTATAATCATAAGAAAGTGAATACTATAATTATACTGTATGTTAATATAAATGTACGTTTTGTGCGTTCTGCCTTTAACTTTTTTTTTTACTTTGAGTACTCGGACCAATGTGAATCACTGAAGCAAAGTCGTTCAAATTTTTGGGTTGGATAATTAATTGGGTTTTGATTATAATTTGGAAACTGAATTATTTTTGGGGGGGGAAAACTGACCAATTGATTTGAGTATGTTAACTATATGAGTGAACGCAATTCATGTATTATGGATTTGTTGTTTCGATTGATGTTATGCTAATTGTGACATGGGTGAAGAAGTTGTGTACTGAAGATGTTGACACTATACTCAGCATGCCCTGGTGAATGGAGAGGGTGAACTCTGATCCTGAGAGTCAAATCTATTTGATTCTATATCCATTACCAACTTACATTTTTGATCCAAACCCTGAGCACGGGTCCCAAATTGATCTGATGGCCCATTTGGTTTGTATACATAGTCCTGAAAGGAGCAACTGTAGGTGGTGTTTTAAAGGGAATACGTGGTCCCAGAGTCAGTTCATTTCCTAAATATTATTTGATATAGAAAAGACTGTGCTGATGGCAGGAAGAGATTCAACTCAGTTTCCCAAGGGAGGTTATTTACCATGTATGGCATGGCCGAGCACCAGAAAGGTTTTTAATCGCTCTTATTTTCATTTTATTGTTTTAACGCTGTAAGGGTTTAACTGAAGGTTTAAAATAAACTTCATTTCTTAAAAATGGGGAATGTGAGGGCATTTTCTGTTAAACCTTACTAATGCTTTTGTACTAAATGATCCATCTTTAAGCCTAGGCATTGGGCTTGAGTTAGTTTCTTTAAACTCATATGATAGAAATGTGTGTGTGCGAATTAGAGGGCTGTTCTAACTGTTCTGTGTGTGTGTAGCATGACCATATCCGGGTATCCATATCCCAGTATCCGTGGTATTCTGCATACCAGTGATAGCACAATTGTTCTGTTTGGAGCCTGTTTCTGGGTGAAAGATTCATGTTTTGTGTGTGTGTGTGTGTGTGTGTGACCAGTATGACCACATGCTATCTGGACAGACAGTCGAATGCACTTGCTTGACCAAATTGGGGGAACCGTTGCGCTGCTGTTAGAGGAAGTATGTGTGGAGGGACTTCCTGTCATTCTGGCCCTTGTTGACCTCACTCAGTTGTGACAGACTGAGGCAACTTTTTCACACAGTTGTCTCCCTTAATATACACATACAGTACATAGAGTCACGTGTTTCGCAGACGCTTGCATGGGGTAGCTTGACAATACACAGTGCCTTGCAAAAGTATTCATCCCCCTTGGCATTTTTCCTACTTTTTTGCATTACAACCGGTCATTTAAATGAATTTTTATTTGGATTTCATGTAATGAACACACAAAAAAGTCAAAATTGGTGAATTGAAATGAAAAATCCCCCTTTGCTGTGAAGCCCCTAAATATGATCTGGTGCAACCAATTACCTTCAGAAGTCACATAATTAGTTAAAGTCCACACGTGTGCCATCTAAGTGTCACATGGTCAGAGTGTGTATGTGTATACACACACACACACACACACACACACACACACACACACACACACACACACACACACACACACACGTTCTGAAAAGCCCCAGAGTCTGTAACACCACTAAGCAAGAAGCACCATGAAGAACAAGGAGCTCTCCAAACAGGTCAAGGAGGAAGTTGTGCAGAAGTACAGATCAGGGTTGGGTTACAGAAAAATATCCAAAACTTTGAACATCCCACAGAGCACCATTAAATCCATTATAAAAAAATGGAAAGTATATGGCACCACAACAAACCTGCCAAGAGAGGGCCGCCCACCAAAACTCAGACCAGGCAAGAAGGGAATTAATCAGAGAGGCAACAAAGAGACCAAAGAAAACTCTGAAGGAGCTGCAAAGCTCCACAGCAGACATTGGAGTATCTGTCCATAGGACCACTTTAAGCCGTACACTCCACAGAGCTGGGCTTTATGGAAGAGTGGCCAGAAAAAAAGCCATTGCTTAAAGAAAAAATCTCACAAACACTTTTGGTGTTTGCCAAAAGGCATGTGGGAGACTCCCCAAACATATGGAAGAAGGCACTCTGGTCAGATGATACTAAAATTTAGCTTTTTGTCTATCAAGGAAAATGGTATGTCTGGTGCAAACCGAACACATCACCCCGAAAACAACATCCCCACAGTGAGGCGTGGTGGTGGCAGCATCATGCCGAAGGGATGTTTTTTATTGGCAGGGACTGGGAAACTGGTCAGAAGGAAGGAATGATGGATGGTGCTAAATACAGGGAAATTCTAGAGGGAAACCTGTTTCAGTCTTCCAGAGATTTGAGACTGGGACGGAGGTTCACCTTCCAGCAGGACAATGACCCTAAGCATACTGCTAAAGCAACACTCGAGTGGTTTAAGGGGACACATTTAAATGTATTGGAAAAGCCTAGTGAAAGCCCAGACCTCAATCCAATGGAGAATTTGTGGTATGACAAAGATTGCTCTACACCAGCGGAACCCATCCAAATTGAAGGAGCTGGAGCAGTTCTGCCTTAGACAAATGGGCAAAAATGCCAGTGGCTAGATGTGCCAAGCATATAGAGACATACCCCAAGAGGCTTGCAGCTGTAAATGCTGCAAAAGGTGGCTCTACAAAGTATTGACTTGGGGGCTGAATAGTTATGCACGCTTAAGTTCAGTTTGTCTTATTTCTTGTTTGTTTCACGATAAAAAATATTTTGCAAGGGCCTCCTGGGTGGCGCAGTGGTTAAGGGCGCTGTACTGCAGCGCCAGCTGTGCCACCAGAGACTCTGGGTTCGTGCCCAGGCTCTGTCGTAACCGGCTGCGACCGGGAGGTCTGTGGGGCGACGCACAATTGGCCTTGAGCTTTTTGTCTATCAAGGAAAATGGTATGTCTGGTGCAAACCGAACACATCACCCCGAGGGAGGGTTTGGCCGGTAGGGAAATCCTTGTCTCATCGCGCACCAGCGACTCCTGTGGCGGGCTGGGCACAGTGCGCATTGCGCGCTAACCAAGGTTGCCAGGTGCACAGTGTTTCCTCCAACACATTGGTGCGGCTGGCTTCCTGGTTGGATGGCGCTGTGTTAAGAAGCAGTGCAGCTTGGTTGGGTATCGGAGGACGCATGACTTTCAACCTTCGTCTCTCCCGAGCCCGTACGGGAGTTGTAGCGATGAGACAAGATAGTAGCTATTTAAAAAAACAATTGGATACCACGAAATTGGGGAGAAAAAGGGGTAAAATAAAAAAACATTTAAAACTAAAAAAATATATTTTGCATCTTCAAAGTGGTAGGCATGTTGTATAAATCAACTGATACGAACCCCCCCAAAAATCTATTTTAATTCCAGGTTGTAAGGCAAGAAAATAGGAAAAATTCCAAGGAGGGTGAACACTTCCACAAGCCACTGTAAATAGTCCTGTACTCTTTGTACAGGAGGCTCTCACTCCATTTCACCTGCGTGGGTGGTGCGACCAGCCTCATTAGAATAAATTTTATAAAAGTAATACCTTGATTTATTATAGATTTTTCCTCTCATTAGTTAAAAGGTAGAATTTCCAGCACACATCCCAAGCCACCATACAATCTCTGACTTTGGTTAAAGGAATAAGTGTGTTTTGTGATGCTAACGTTAGCCCAGGAATGTTTAGATGTTTCAGTTCGGGGGGGGGGGGGGGGGTGTAAGAAACTGTTTATAAAGAACAAATCTTGTTCTTTCAACATAACATTGGCAATGATTGGTAGTTCTTTCTGAAAATAAATAGGGTGGACAGTGATAAGGGAATTTATATGTTTAAAAGGTAATGACTAAAGAATACCACCCTGAAATGTAATTATGACATTATGTAACATATATAATGAATAATTAGACAAACGTAACTATTAGTAATTATTAGATTCTGTAACATGTATAATGAATTAGAATGATAAACTTCAGTCTAATAAGGTTTGGTCGAGACAAGTAGAAATGAGTGTGTATGTGACTAAGACAATACAGAGAACAATTAAACTGTGTATGACCTGACCTGGCTAGAACTCTGAGAAATGGGAGTCCCATCAAGGTCTTCTAATCTTGGGGGACTGGAACTGCCAGCTTGGTAGTGATAAACAGTGGTGAGAACCATGGGGAAGGATACATCCCACCTACTGTTCGTGTGTATGTATGTGCGTAGGCTACCGACTGTTTGTGTGTAGGTATGTGCGTAAGTAGGGAGGGAGTGATTTATAAAATGGCATGTCTTTGTATTATGGACTTTAGAACGTTCTCTCGAGTAAACTTTACGGACCTTTTGCATAAGCTGAGTCTGCCTAATTATTATTAAACCCAGGGTCTTACAAACCTCGGGGATTGGTCAAAACTTAAATAAGTGTTAGTTATCATTGGGATTGAAAATTCTCGTGACAGACAGTAGGTTGGTTCTGCTGCTACGATTGGATAGCGTGCACTGCAGCACAGGTGCAGCTGTGCTCGGGATGACATGGGTGCTGCGGGTGCTGCCAGCAGTGCCAGGCAACGGTCCCGTGTGGGCAGAATTGAAAACGGTGATGTTCTCGATTCTTTGACAGATTCTCGTATTTACACCCATTTTAAACAAGTTATTGCTGGTTTTCTAAGTCTAAATATTGTTCTAATACTAGTTCATCTCCTTGGTTTAAACTTAAAGCGCCAATGAGCATTTGAAACAATAAAGCGTGCTGCCTGTGTTGTTATGTGTTAATAACATTTAGACTACCTTACCCAGCAGGCTATGCGGGGGGCAGGGGGTTGAAGAATGCCTTGCATGGCTAAACATGGGTTTTCTATGTTCATTAAAAGTAGTTAAACCCACGTCCCGGTTTGTCATTATACAAGGAACAAACATAACATGGTGTCAGATTGATAGTTGCTATGACGAGACAGATAAGAAAGGAGTAACTCTGCAAATTTCCGCAACTAAAATTTAACATTCTACCACAAGTCAAGTGACGCGAGTAGTCGAAGATGCTAGCTTGCAAGAGCGAGGACAACGAGCCGCAGCAGCGAGAGTGACAGCAGCGAGAGCGAGGCTGCATTGGAATCTGTTGACGAGCAAGTTGATGAGCAACATACTGAAGTAAGATAAATTGACACTGTTCCTGTTCTCCATCATGGATAGGCTTAGTCCTCCTACTCCTATGCAGTTAACAGGCTATCTAGCTGACAATTTTCCAATTTTCCAAACGTTTCAAGCAGAGATTCAATATCTACCTAGCGGCAAGTGGTGCAGGGGGAGATGATGACGACAAATTGAAAGCTTCCATTTTTCTGCATGTTATTGGAGAGGATGCATTGGACATTTACAATCGCTTTCAGCAAGACGTGGCAAACTTGACATTTACTGTGCTAATGGATACATTTGAGGAGTACTTTGTACCAAGCCAGAATGTCACGTTTGAGAGATACAAGTTTTTCTCTCATGATCAGAAACAGGGAGTCAGTTTTGACCAGTATTTGGCTGAGCTGAACACTCTGAGCAAAACGTGTGAATGTAAAAATCTGAAAGACTCATTAGTGATAGACAGGATAGTCTGTGGCATACTTGATAATGGACTCAAGGAGAGATTCCTGCGTGAGCAAGATTTAACTTTGGATAAAGTGAATCTGTCGGGCAGCTGAAACCACCAGAGCACAAGCTAAAGAGCTGCGTAGGGATGAGACATCAGTGTATGAAATAAAAAGAGAGGAGCACCACACACACAACACCTTACAAAACAAAAACAAGCAAAAGAGAGAAATCAAAACAATAAATGTGGAAAATGTGGATTCATCCACAAGCCCCAAAACTGCCCTGCATATGGCAAATCATGTGGGAAAAATAATAATTTCTCAAAATGCTGCAAAGCTGAGGCTACAAAGAAAAAAGGTTCACACAATCAAGGAGATTGAAGAATTCTTTGTTGATTCTGTGGAAATATGCAATGCAGTAAATGCTGAATGGATTGTGCCATTGACTGTGAATTAAACTATAATACCATTGAAGCTTTATACTGGAGCACAGGTAAACCTGTTAATCGCTGGATGACTACAAAACACTGAAGGTGAAGAGCAAAATACACCCGGTGAAAATGAAGGTTACTGGTTATACTGGGGAGAAAGTACCAGTCAAATGTAGCTGCATAGTAACTTTACAGCACAAAGGAAAACAGTTCAGAGCACAGCTACTGATTGTGGAAAAGTGTATACAGCCTATTCTAGGAATCAATGCATGTGAAAAGCTCAATTTGTTGAAAAAAGTGTATGTAGTGACATCACAGACTGAAAATGACCAAGAATCACTACTGGATGAGTATGAGGATGTGTTTGAGGGTCTTGGATGTTTACCAGGAGAACACAAAATATGTACTGATGACAAAATTACTCCGGTTGTGCATGCATGCAGAAAAGTTCCATTTGCACTGAGGAAAAAGCTCAAAGAGGAACTCGGACGCATGGAAAAGATGGACATCATCACAAAAATGGATGAACCTACAGACTGGGTAAGCTCACTGGTTATTGTGGTGAAAAAGAACGGTGATCTCAGGATATGTCTAGACTCAGGAGATCTCAACAAAGCAATCAAGAGAGAGCATTTAAAGTTGCCAACCAGAGAAAAGATAATGTCGCAGTTTGCTGGGGCAAAGTCGTTCAGTAAGCTTGATGCCTCATCAGGATTCTGGCAAATTAAGCTAGATGATGCAAGCTCAAGGCTATGCACATTCAACACACCTGAGGGCAGGTAAACATTTCTTCGTCTACCATATGGGATTCTCTCAGCGCCAGAGGTCTACCACAAGACAATCCACATGATCTTTGAGCACATTCCAAGAGTGGAGACCATGATGGATGACAAAAGAAGAACAAGACGCGAGAGTGAGACAAGTGCTGGACCTGACACGGAAAGTCAACCTAAAACTAAACAAGGACAAATGCGAGTTTGGTGTGAAAACACTTACCTTCGTGGGAGACGTCCTTTCAGAGGATGGAGTCAAACCAGACCCGAGGAAAATATCAGCCATCAACAACATGGAGCGCCCGAAGAACAAGGACGATGTGAGACACTTCATTGGCATGATCACCTACCTTGTTCATACCTCAACTGTCAGCACAGTCCGCTCCACTCAGATGTCTTCTGGAACAGAAAAATTAATGGGAATGGTCCCATGAACAGGAAAACTGCTTCAAAAACCTAAAGAAGACAATCACAGAAGAGCCAGTGCTCAGGTTCTATGATCCAGAGAAAAGCACAAGGATTTCTGCAGACGCGTCACAGTTTGGCCTGGGAGCAGTTCTTCTGCAACAGCATGACGACACATGGCAACCCGTCACTTATGCGTCCAGAGCCTTGACAGGCACATATATAAGGTATGCCCAAATAGAGAAAGATCTACTGGTGAGCACATACGCTTGCGAACGGTTTCCCCAATACATCTACGGACGATACTTCGAAGTAGAAACCGACCACAAACCATTGGTGTCAATCATGTCTAAGCCACTGAATGATTGTCCAATGAGAATCCAGAGAATGTTGATCAGACTGCAAAAGTATGATGTGAAGATGATCTATACCCCGGGAAAGTTCATGTTCGCCGCCGAACACTCTTTCTTGAGCAGTAGACAAGGAGAGCTTCATCACACAGAAAAACACAGATTCAGGCCTACGTTGACATGATGGTAGCATCACTTCCTGTGTCTTCTGAGAGAATGGAGCAGATCAAAAGAGAGACCACAGCTGACCAAACAATGACAGAGTTGAAAGAAACACTGATAGGATGGCCCGCACAGAAAAATAACTGTCCAAGGAGAATACAGGATTACTGGATGTGCAGAGCAGAGCTCACCGTTGTGGATGACAGTGTTCAAAGGCAACAAGATTGTCATTCCCATGACACTACGCAAAGAAATGCTACAGAAAATACACGAGGGCCACTTGGGTGAGGAAAAATGCAAACGACGAGCACGAGAAGTAATGTACTGGCCAAGAATGAACCAGGAAATCAGCCAGACCACTGCTTCGTGTGAACTGTGTTTCACCTACAGGCCAAAGCTGCAAGCAGAGCCGCTAATGCCTCATCCAGTACCCAACAGACCCTACTACAAAGTTGGAGTTGACCTTTCTGACTGCAATGGCAAAAGTCACATTGTTGTTACCGACTACTACTCAAACTAACCTGAAGTAGCAACACTGCCAACTACCTCCAGCAAAGCTGTAATCACCTACCTGAAGTCAGTCTTCGCAAGACATGGGGCTGCGTCTGAACTGTACTCGGACAATGGCCCGCAGTTCTCAAGTTCCGATCATTCGCTGACGACTGGGGATTCCGACAACACCTCCAGCCCCAACTTCCCAAGGTCCAACGGCTTAGCAGAGAGTTCAGTCAACATTTTTAAAGGTCTGTTGAAAAATGCACACTATGGAAAGGAGGAATTCCTAAAAAATCTGATGATCTACCGCAGCGCACCACTGCAGAACGGACTTTCACCTGCACAAATGTTGATGGGACGTCGTGTCAGAACCAACCTACCCATCCATGAGGACTTGCTAACACCCAGAGGTGCTCACAAAGTCAAACTCGTGAAGGAACAACAGAAAGACAAACAAAAACAGCGACACGACAAAAGTGCAAGACACTTACCTGAACTGAAACCTGGAGATCAGGTACGACTCCGAGACATCACCACAGGAATCTGGATGCAGCAAGGGTGTGTGCAGAAAGAAGTTGCACCGCGATCCTATGAGATCCAAACGGAGTGTGGATCACAACTGAGACGAAACAGAGTGGATCTAAGGCTTCAGCCATTCACTCAAGGGACGGAGGATCATCAGGAGGATACTGCTGAAGCGTCAAATGCCTTTAGCAATGGACAATTCAGTCTGAACACCCTGACTGACAATGAGCGCTGTCCAACTGTTTCAGGAAGCACTTCAGCAGAACGACCAAAAAGGACTGTCAGAGCCCCTGAAAGGCTTATTGAGAATTGCTAAAAAAATATATATTTTTTTTAATTGGGGGGAAAGAAATGTGTTATTGAAAATTACGTGTTATGCAGGTTGAGTAAACAAATGTAATGTGACGTGTAGTTACATAGAAAAGTAGTTTCCTTTTAAAGGAAGGAAGATGTGTTGTTATGTGTTAATAACATTTAGACTACGTTACCCAGCAGGCTATGTGGGGGGCAGGGGGTTGAAGAATGCCTTGCATGACTAAATATGGAGTTTTCTAGCTGAAGTATATGTTCATTAAAAGTAGTTAAACCTACGCCCCGGTTTGTCATTATATAAGGAACAAACATAACACTGCCCACCCGTTTTGGTAAGAAGCTGACCGATGGGGCTGGAGAAATCTGACCTCTCTCAAATGTATAGATAGAGCTATGAATACAAGGATTGACCATCCATGGATATCAAAATTATAGTTTTAACCATGTTTTGTGTTTGTTTACAAACATTGGGAGTAAAACAAGCAGTTGTATGACAGTTGAACTGAGCTCAAGAGGCATTTGTTATATTCTTGAAGAATCAATGGATACATGTCATTCATTTAAGTCCAAAAGTGGACATAGCGACTGCTGATTGCCCCTTTAAATACTGACAATGTGAAAACATCAAAAGTTATATCATGACACAAAATGAACTTTAAATAGACTTAAACCACAATGCATAGAATATATGTCATTTAAAAATAAAACAACTAGTCCTGTCATGGTATTATTCATTGCAGCATTCCCTTCTTAAGTTTGGCTGTATTTGCCTGTCTGTCCTCACACCTCATCACTGTCCGAGCTCAGTGCGTCAGAGGTTGTGGTCAGCCCTGGTCAGAGGGGGGCGTCAGGTTCAGATTGCTGTCCCACACCCCTGGGGATGAGGTCAGGTTCAGATAGCCCATCTCCACAGGCTGTGTGGTCAGGGTAGAGCGTGGAGAGGTGAGTGAAGAGCGTGGAGAGGTCAGTGAAGAGCGTGGAGAGGTGGCTTCCTCTGTGTGACTGGCCTTGCACCTATAGATGTTGTCCAAATGGCTTCTCATGTCAAATGCTCCAGGCAGAACTCTGTTGACCACAGAAAACATTCAATACAGTCTTACTTTGAGGAAAGTGCAACAAAGATTGCATGTAAGATGCTCTGTTAAAGTGAACACAGTATCCTTTCATGACAATGGCGGTTTGGAAAAAAACTGAAGTTTCTCTACCTGGTTTCCAGAAGGCTAGACGTTAGCAGTATGCTCTCAAAATGAGACATTTTCTTCGATTCCTGATTTTTTTTTAAAGAAGGAAACGTGGCATGTTATGGTGAGGCAAAATCCCACTTCCAAGTCAACCTCACTTTGAACCATATCCTGCACACCGAGCTAGCACTCTCCAGCCACAACTTTATCCATCATCATATACACACAATCAATTAAACTCGCTCTGTTCTGTGCAGTGCTGTGTTTCGGGACTTAGATTAAATCATCAAATAAATTCCATATAGCAAGAATGCATCCAGGGTAAGTCTAGGCTCATGAAAACATGTGGAAACTTGAGAATGTTGAACACACAACTGGAGTTGTTTGTTGACTACCTTAAAGTGAGATTCCATCTGTCATAATCTCCAGCACAATACCCGTGTCTACCTGTGTGAAAACGGTGCATGTCTATGCGATTCACAGTGACGTGGGGAATAAGAAAATACTCATTGCAGGTTTTGAAAATCACAGTTTTTCTTTTAACCCTACCCTGTGATTTCTCAGAAGCAATTTTAGGACTTTTCTTCTCTTTTTAACAAAGCAAATATGAGGAAAATGGTACCGAAGTTCTACCAACACATTGACTCTGTCGTACTCGCGCTGGTAAAACATTGGCCAACTACTATTCAACTTCTCGAAACACCTTCGCCCACTTTGAGGATAACACCGTGCCACCGATGCAGCCCCATACCAAGGCTGCCAGCCCAGATGGCATCCGTAGCCGCGTACTCAGAGCATGCGCAGGCCAGCTGGATGGAGTGTTCAAGATGTCCACCATTGCTTTCTTGGGTACAGGAACAAATGTAACTGACCTAAAGGACTATCGCCCCGTAGCACTCACTTCCGTCATCATGAAGTGCTTTGAGAGGCTAGTTAAGGATCATATCACCTCTATTTAACCTGATACCCTAGACACACTTCAATTTGCTTACCGCACCAATAGATCCACAGTCGATGCAATCGCCAACGCACTGCACACTACCCTATCCAATCTGGACAAGAGGAATACCTACGTAAGAATGCTGTTCATTGACTATAGCTTAGCATTCAACACAATAGCTCATAATTAAGCTTGGGGCCCTGGGTCTGAAACCTGCCCTATGCAACTGGGTCCTGGACATCCTGAAGGGCTGCCCCCAGGTGGTGAAGGTAGGAAACAACACCTCCACTATGCTGATCCTCAACACAGGGGCCCCACAAGGGTGTGTGCTCAACCCCCTCTTGTACTCCCTGTTCATCCATGACTGCATGGCCACGCAAGCCTCCAACTCAATCATCAAGTTTGCAGAAGACACAACAGTAGTAGGCCTGATTACCAACAATGACGAGGTGGTGAGGGCCCTGGGAAAGTGATGCTAGGAAAATAACCTCTCACTCAAAGTCAACAAAACAAAGGAGCTTATTGTGGACTTCAGGAAACAGCAGAGAGAGCACGCCCCTATCCACATCGACGGGACAGCAGTGGAGAAGGTGGAAAGCTTCAAGTTCCTCGGCGTACACATCACTGACGATCTGAAATGGTCCACCCACACAGTGTGGTGAAGAAGGCACAACAGTGCCTCTTCAAACTCAGGTGGCTGAAGAAATTTGGCCTTGGCCCCTAAAACCCTAAAACTTTTACAGATGCATAATTGAGAGCATCCTGTTGGTCAGCATCAATGCATCACTGGGGGAAAACTACCAGCCCTCCAGAACACCTACAGCACCTGATGTCACAGGGAGGCCAAAAAGATCATCAAGGACATCAACCACGCGAGCCACTGTCTGTTCACCCCACTATCATCCAGAAGGCAAGGTCAGTACAGGTGCATCAAAGCCGGGACCGAGAGACTGAAAACAGCTTCTATCTTAAGGACATTTGACTGTTAAATAGCCATCACTACCCGGTTTCCACCCGGTTACGCAACCCTGCAATTTAGAGGCTGCCGCCCTAATGTGTACATACTGCTTTACCAATCTCATATGTACAGTGCCTTGCAAAAGTATTCGGCCCCCTTGAACTTTGCGACCTTTTGCCACATTTCAGGCTTCAAACATAAAGATATAAAACTGTATTTTTTTGTGAAGAATCAACAATAAGTGGGACACAATCATGAAGTGGAACGACATTTATTGGATATTTCAAACTTTTTTAACAAATCAAAAACGGAAAAATTGGGCGTGCAAAATTATTCAGCCCCCTTAAGTTAATACTTTGTAGCGCCACCTTTTGCTGCGATTACAGCTGTAAGTCGCTTGGGGTATGTCTCTATCAGTTTTGCACATCGAGAGACTGACATGTTTTCCCATTCCTCCTTGCAAAACAGCTCGAGCTCAGTGAGGTTGGATGGAGAGCATTTGTGAACAGCAGTTTTCAGTTCTTTCCACAGATTCTCGATTGGATTCAGGTCTGGTCTTTCTAACCATTCTAACACCTGGATATGTTTATTTTTGAACCATTCCATTGTAGATTTTGCTTTATGTTTTGGATCATTGTCTTGTTGGAAGACAAATCTCCGTCCCAGTCTCAGGTCTTTTGCAGACTCCATCAGGTTTTCTTCCAGAATGGTCCTGTATTTGGCTCCATCCACCTTCCCATCAATTTTAACCATCTCCCCTGTCCCTGCTGAAGAAAAGCAGGCCCAAACCATGATGCTGCCACCACCATGTTTGACAGTGGGGATGGTGTGTTCAGCTGTGTTGCTTTTACGCCAAACATAACGTTTTGCATTGTTGCCAAAAAGTTCAATTTTGGTTTCATCTGACCAGAGCACCTTCTTCCACATGTTTGGTGTGTCTCCCAGGTGGCTTGTGGCAAACTTTAAACGACACTTTTTATGGATATCTTTAAGAAATGGCTTTCTTCTTGCCACTCTTCCATAAAGGCCAGATTTGTGCAATATACAACTGATTGTTGTCCTATGGACAGAGTCTCCCACCTCAGCTGTAGATCTCTGCAGTTCATCCAGAGTGATCATGGGCCTCTTGGCTGCATCTCTGATCAGTCTTCTCCTTGTATGAGCTGAAAGTTTAGAGGGACAGCCAGGTCTTGGTAGATTTGCAGTGGTCTGATACTCCTTCCATTTCAATATTATCGCTTGCACAGTGCTCCTTGGGATGTTTAAAGCTTGGGAAATCTTTTTGTATCCAAATCCGGCTTTAAACTTCTTCACAACAGTATCTCGGACCTGCCTGGTGTGTTCCTTGTTCTTCATGATGCTCTCTGCGCTTTTAACGGACCTCTGAGACTATCACAGTGCAGGTGCATTTATACGGAGACTTGATTACACACAGGTGGATTTTATTTATCATCATTAGTGATTTAGGTCAACATTGGATCATTCAGAGATCCTCACTGAACTTCTGGAGAGAGTTTGCTGCACTGAAAGTAAAGGGGCTGAATAATTTTGCACGCCCACTTTTTCAGTTTTTGATGTTAAAAAAGTTTGAAATATCCAATAAATGTCGTTCCACTTCATGATTGTGTCCCACTTGTTGTTGATTCTTCACAAAAAAATACAGTTTTATATCTTTATGTTTGAAGCCTGAAATGTGGCAAAAGGTCGCAAAGTTCAAGGGGGGCGAATACTTTCGCAAGGCACTGTATATACTGTATTCTATTCTACTGTATTTTAGTCAATGCCACTCAGATATTGCTCAATCTAATATTAATATTTTTCTTAATTCCATTTTTTTTACTTTTAGATGTGTGTATTGTTGTGAATCATTTTTAGGTACTACTGCACTGTTAGATACTACTGCACTGTTGGAGCTAGGAACACAAGCATTTCACTACATTCGCAATAACTTTGATTTGATAGAAACATGCTGTTTTCACATACAGTTGAAGTCAGAAGTTAACATACACCTTAGCCAAATACATTTAAACTCAGTTTTTCACAATTCCTGACATTTAATCAGAGTAAATATTCCCTGTCTTAGGTCAGTTAGGATCACCACTTTTTTTAAGAATGTGAAATGTCAGAATAATAGTAGAGGGAATGAGTTATTTCAGCTTTTATTTCTTTCATCACATTCCCAGTGGGTCAGAAGTTTACATACACTCAATTAGTATTTGGTAGCATTGCCTTTAAATTGTTTAACTTGGGTCAAACGTTTCAGGTAGCCTTCCACAAGCTTCCCACCATAAGTTTGGTTTATTTTGGCCCATTCCTCCTGACAGAGCAGGTGTAACTGAGTCAGGTTTGTAAGCCTCCTTGCTCGCACACAATTTATTGTTGTCCTTAAGCCATTTTGCCACAACTTTGGAAGTATGCTTGGAGTCATTGTCCATTTGGAAGACCCATTTGCGACCAAGCTTTAACTTCCTGACTGATGTCTTGAGATGTTGCTTCAATACATCCACATAATTTTCCTGCCTCATGATGCCATCTATTTTGTGAAGTGCACCAGTCCCTCCTGCAGCAATTCACCCCCACAACATGATGCTGCCACCCCCGTGCTTCACAGTTGGGATGGTGTTCTTCGGCTTGCAAGTATCCCCCTTTTTCCTCCAGACATAACGATGGTCATTATGGCCAAACAGTTATATTTTTGTTTCATCAGACCAGAGGACATTTCTCAAAAAGTACGATCTTTGTCCCCATGTGCAGTTGTAAACCGTAGTCTGGCTTTTTTATGGTGGTTTTGGAGCAGTGGCATCTTCCTTGCTGAGCGGCCTTTCAGGTTATGTCGATATAGGACTCGTTTTACTGTGGATATAGATACTTTTGTACCTGTTTCCTCCAGCATCTTCACAAGGTCCTTTGCTGTTGTTCTGGGATTGATTTGCACTTTTCGCACCAAAGTACGTTCATCTCTAGGAGACAGAACGCGTCTCCTTCCTGAGTGGTATGACAGCTGCGTGGTCCCATGGTGTTTATACTTGCGTACTATTGTTTTTACAGATGACCGTGGTACCTTCAGGCGTTTGGAAATTGCTCCCAAGGATGAACCAGACTTGTGGAGGTCAAACATTTTTTTCTGAGGTCTTGGCTGGATTTCGTTTGATTTTCCCATGATGTCAAGCAAAGAGGCACTGAGTTTGAAGGTAGGCCTTGAAATACATCCACAGGTACACCTCCAATTGACTCAAATTATGTCAATTAGCCTATCAGAAGCTTCTAAAGCAATGACATTTTCTAGAATTTTCCAAGCTGTTTAAGGGCACAGTCAACTTAGTGTATATAAACTTCTGATCCACTGGAATTGTGATATAGTGAATTATAAGTGAAATAATCTGCCTGTAAACAATTGTTGGAAAAATTACTTGTGTCATGCACAAAGTAGATGTCCTAACCAACTTGCCAAAACTATAGTTTGAAAACAAGACATTTGTGGAGTGGTTGAAAAATGAGTTTTAATGACTCTAATCTAAGTGTATGTAAACTTCCGACTTCCACTGTATGTAGATACTGGTATCGTGCTGGAGATAATGAATATGACGTTGTGAAGTGGTGGAATTGCACTTTAACAAGCAGCTACATTGCCCCTATAAGGGAATCTGTTATTGCTCTATCAATTTTTGTATTATTTTAAATTCATGATATATGCCCTATTGATTCTTGAAGAATACAACTTGTAAATTCCTCATGAGCTTAGCTGCATTGTCTGACCCCATCAGGCACCAAAACAATATTGTTTTACTCCTCTGATGAAGAATGTATAACCTGAAAACATGGTTAATTAAAATGTAATTTTGGTAGCTTTTTTGTTGTTGATTTATTTGATCATTTCAAACACAATACAGCCACATGTACAATGTATGGCCAGACCTTGCATCCATAGCTCTGTCTATGAATTTGAGTGGTTACATTTCTCCTGCCTCATCCCTGAGCTTTTTACCAAATAAGTGGCAGGGTGAGCCACTTCGTTATTGTTTGAACTGCAGATTGCAACTTTAACACCGCTAAGTATGAAGTCCAATTATGACTGGCTTTCCAAGAACACAGACTCTGGGAAATCTAAATAGTTGGATACTTTGACAACTTAAACAACAATTCACATTTCTGGGTGGCAGGTAGCCTAGTGGTTAGAGTGTTGGGCCAATAACCAAAAGGTTCCTAGATCGAATCCCCGAGCTGACAAGGTAAAAAAAAATCTGTCATTTTGCCCCTGAACAAGGCGGTTAACCCACTGCTCCTACGCCGTCATTGTAAATTAACTGACTTGCCTAGTTAAACAAAAAGGTATAAATAAAAATCTACGCCACCCAATGTACCTGTACATTAGCGCTGCGTGCTTTATGGAGATTCTTTAGTGCGTGCTGCAATGCTGCTCCGTTAGGAATCAGACCGGACATCTCCACTATGGTGTCCTGTAAGTGCTTGCTTTCCTTCTCCAGGAAATCCACACTGGAGAATGAAACGATAGGAAACAGCACACTTAGACACTCCCCAGAGACATCCAACACTTAACAACACGACAGGAGGTTCAGTAGCTGTGCTAAATGGTGGAGCTGTACTCTCATTACTGTGCTAAATCGGAAGTGATTAGTAGTACCTGTGTTTAGTACCATTGCTGGGGTTCAGTACTGTATTGAGTGGTGTTAGTGAGGGGAGGGGGAGGGGTGTTCTGAATACCTGCATTGAGTGGTAGTGGCAGCAAGCACACTCTTGTTTGTTTTCTCCTCCACGTCATTCAGTTTTCCGAGCAGATCCCTCTTCTCTGCCAGCAGTTTCCCATTTTCCTCATTCATGTTCACTATCATCTCTTTCTCCTAGAGAAAACAAAGAAAGTTCCTTAGTTCTGTTTTGCATGTATGGCATCAATTGGCATTGTCCAGAGTGTGTGACATGAGGGAGCAGCAGATTTAGGGCTTGGACAGACCACCAAGACTGTTGGCCGTGGTACCTCTGCCCAGCATGTCGGCAGTCATTTTTGTGTGTGTTCAAATAGCACAGTACATCGGCCGTCAGCCTGGTTAAAATACTCCAGGCCAGAACGGGTTGTAGCGTTGCTAGCTTTGTTCCCATTGGTATGTCCATGTTCTGTTAGATAGCCAAAACTAGCTCTGATGCGCTAATGTTGCTAACTAGCTAGAATTTGTATAACGTCCTGGCTCATACTTTAGCTAGATAGCCACAACTGTGTCCCACCCTTAATCTTGTAAAAAATGGCCTTCTCTCTTATGTCCCTTCCTGCCGTCCTCCCCAACTTTCCTCTGTACTTGAAATAAATGCCTGCTCTTAGTATCTCTATTCCACTGCTCCTGCTATCTCTGCACCATCACTGTCCATATCAGGCTTTTTGATTCTGCCTCGATCATTGAAACTACAACATCCTCACTTCTAAGTGCTTGTTTAGCCAGTATATCAGCTGCCTCGTTCCCCTCCACCCCCACATGGGCTGGGACCCAAGTAAAACTTGTCTGTATGCCCATCTGTCTAATCCTGCCATGGGTTTGTAGCATCTCATACAGCAGGTCTGGTCTGCTACGGGACCTAAAGGACTGGAGACTCATCAACACTGCACATGAATTAGAGCAAGTAACTACATCCTTCACCCTATACAGCCAGATGATCTGTAATACGTTTCCTGACTGCCACCCCATGTTCCTGGACTACAAATCCTGACCCAGTAGGTCCTGTCCTTGTATCTTTTGAACCATTGTGTAAATAACCACAAAATCCTGATACACAGTTTCCAGACGTCTCTTAAACAAATCAGATGGATCAACACCCTCCCTATCTTTCTGTAGTCTCTCCAACACTTCTAGATCAACTACTGGAGGCTGGAGTAGCCATGGTGGATTTACAGGAATAGCTACAATTGGGCTAAACTCCCTTCCATACAGTCCCATCTCCCTCGCCTAGATATTACCCATCCACCCAATGCGTGTGTTCTGTCTTCGCTCATGTTCCCAGTATGCCTGTGAAATCAAACCAAAGTTTGTCACGTGCACCGAATTCAACAGGTGAATACAACCTTACAGTGAAATGCTTACTTATAGGCTCTAACCAATACATACAGACACCGGTTAGTCAGGCTGATTGAGGTAGTATGTACATGTAGGTATGGTTAAAGTGACTATGCATATATGATGAACAGAGAGTAGCAGTAGCGTAAAAGAGGGGTTGGCGGGTGGTGGGTGTAACACAATGCAGATAGCCCAGTTAGCCAATTAAATCAATTTCACATGATGAGACATCCCTTGTCCCTCCCTGTAGGTTGATCCAATAATTCAGTGCCAGCTGCTGTCTCCTAATCTGAAATGGCATATCCCCCATCTCCACCTGTAGTGCAGCCACTGGGGATGTCCGAAAGACACCACTACATATCCTGAGTCCTTGCCCCTGTATGACATCTAGCCTTTCCAATGAGGTCAAGGCTGCTGAACCAGATGCTATACTGTCATAGTCTACACCAGATCGGATCAATGCAACATACATGGTCCTCAATGAGGAACGCCCAGCCCCCCCACTCCTTCACCGTCAGACAGCGCATCACATTTAGCATCTTCCTACACTTTCCCACCACTCTCTCAATGTGTTCTGCACAGGTCAGTCTAGTGTCAAAGCATACCTCAATGAACCTGAGGGCTCCACCCTTTCCAAGTTTCTCCCATATAACCTCAAGCATACCTCATCTCCCATCTTCCTCCTTGTAAAGAACACTGAGTTCTCTACAGAGAACCTGAACCCCCACATTAATGCCCACCACACTACCTCATCAATTGCTTCCTGTATCTTCCTGATTATGTAAGGCACATTCCTTCCCCTCTTCCATAAGGCCCCATCATCTGCAAATAACAACCTCCCAATATCCGGCTATACCTGAGAGTAAACACAATTGATCATGATTGAGAACAACAGAGGACTAACCACGCTCCCCTGAGGTGTACCGTTATCCACCAGGTGCCTGATAGGGACTTTCCCACCCTCACCTGGATAGACCTTCCAAACAGGAAATCCTTTAGCCAGTTGTACATTCTTCCACCTACTGCCATAATATTAACGACTTGATTAACGACCCCTCCTTCTGCATCATATCATACACTTTCTCCACATCATATTATACACCTTCTCCACATCAAAAAAAGACAGCTACAACAGTCTCCTTGTTCACCTGAGTCTTCCTGACCTCTGCTTCTAAGCAGAGCACTGGGTCCATAGTTCTCCTACCCTTCCTGAATCCACTCTGATGTGGCGATATTCCATAATCTTACATACAGGTGATGTTAAAGCTATTGGCTGATAGCTTGTTGGCCTCATTGGGTCCTTCCCTGGCTTCCGGATTGGTACCACTACAGCCTCCTAACTGCCTGGTAGTTTCCCCTCCTCCCACACTCTGTTGTACAACACCAATGAGGTGTGCTATGTTATGTTGACCCAGCTTAGTTATGAGGCCCTGGATAAGGTGTTGACCTTATCCAGGGCCTCATAACTAAGCTGGGTCAACATAACATAGCACACCTCATCTTCCCCAGGTGAAGTTAACCCAGCCTTACCTATTGCCCTTTTCACCTCTACCATGGTAAATGGTGCATTCAATGCATCATTTGCATCCTCCCTCCCATCCAGCACTCCAGGATGCTCCTCTCACGTTCTCTCTCTCCCCCTCTGCCACTCCTCTGACAAATATGCTGAGCTATGCACTTGGACAAATGCTTTGGCCATCATCTCTGCCTTCTCCTCATCTGTTACTGCCAGTCGTTAACACTGGATAATCCCACTCCCTTCTGACCCCACTCATCCTCTTAATCATCCCCCACACTTCTCCCATGGGTGTCGTCCTTCCAATGGTGTCACAGAACGACGCCAACATAACCTCTTTGCCTGACAGATAGTACTCTTCACCAGGGCCTGAGCCTGCTTATACTGAATCAGATGGAAGTTATGCGTCCTTTTTAGTACTCTAAATGCCCTGTTCCGACTCCTCACCATTGTCCCACACTCCTCCAAACACCCACCTGCCTACTCCATCCACTGACACCTCCTCCTCCCTACTGTGAATACTATGAGGTAATGATCACTCCCTACTGTCGACTCCTCCCATACCTCCCACTCACAGATTCCTGCCATTGCATTAGATGCCAGAGTGAGGTCCAAGGCAGATTCTTTCCCTATGGCTACATCAATCCTGGTCCCTCGGCCATCATTCAGGCACACAAGGGCTGCATTCCAAACACTTAAAAGACACACCCTATACCCTCAGCCCTCAAATTAAGTGGACACTTCAGAATACGTATCATGACGTCTGACGAGTATACACTTGCAGGGCAAGGGGCGAGGAAGGAAGGACTGATTTTTTAAATGGACCGCCCTTGCCTGGAAATTCGTCACTGGCTCATCCCGCGATGATTGTGTTTTCAGCCACCAAGTAGCTTGTGGGTGCTTTATATGAGCTACAGTCAGTTATGATTACATGTCTACTTATATTAACTATATAATAATTAATATATGCCTACTGTATGATAGCTATCAAATTAATTAGCTAAATAACGTTATCCTGCCTAGCTACTTCTGAATAAGAAAAATGTTTTATTTCCACAATTTCCAAAAGCAAACCAAACAAAAAAACAGAATTACTTTTATGAGACATGTTTGTGCATTAGTAGCACAATTTCTAACTATTTACATTTGTTTTTACTTACCTAGTAAGTAAAATGTTCAATATGTTGACTCCTTATTGACATTGATGTTCTCGCTGACTTTTCTTAGCAGATGTACAATCATCACGAATTGAATTATGGGGCGTTTCAGGCCCCGAAGTGAACATAATTGTATACTCGCAAACTCCATTCAAAACGAGGGCTGAGGGTCTTACGCTGCAAACTTCCCTTGCTTGGCTAATCATTTGGACCGATGACAAATATGGCCGCGGGGATTCCCCCAAGAGCATATGGGTGAGGGTTAAGGGTTAAGGGCTGTCGACCTTTGAGTTTGAAACGCAGCCCAGATCTTTCATTTCTATCAGATTTTCCATCACTTGGAGATTTCCCCCCAAGAGCGTGTCCTCCCCCTACATCTCTGTCCCTATACAGGGTTCATAGTGGTTGATACTGTATGATAAAACTCCACAGTCAGTTTGAGCCATGTTTCGTGCACACATAACATCAGGTTTAGCTGGCATATCTAGAATGAACTGCTTGAACTCCTGCCCATTGACCAACAGGCTTTGAGCATTTTATTTTATTTACCTTTATGTAACTGGGCAAGTCAGTTAAGAACAAATTCATATTTTCAATGACGGTCGAGGAACAGTGGGGGTAGAACAGATTTTCACCTTGTCAGCTTGGAGCTCAGAATGAGAACGAGTTGCTTAACCACTTTATGTAGCCTCGCCCACTTATTTTAATCAATAAAAACGTTTTTTTTCTCACGTAGAATAAGCACTCGGATGCAAGCGTTAGCATAATTAGCATTCACATAAGAGTTGGAACTGCTTGTTGTGAGTGGCAGCGGGTAGGGCTTGGTTTGTATGTGTTGTGGGGGGGAAGGTGCAGAGCACAGAAAGAGCGAGGGAGACGAGACCAAAAATACAACAAGAGAGCCAGTGGCTATGAGGACGCAAAATGAGCTAACATTCAATCTTGACGAGTACTCGATTATGAAAATTCAAATGTAATTCTAATTAAAGTTGATTTTAATGAATAATCAATGCAGCCCAAATTCACTCTGATTTGTTACAACCAATGATGTATATAAACCCCATTGGTTACTACCTACAGTGGCTAGATAGCTAGCATGGAGGAAGCTTTCCCATTTGTTTTATGAAGTGTGATTGGCTTAGCTAATTACTGTATATTGTCAAACTTAAGCAAAATACTGTTTATCCTTCAAGCGCAAAACTCCCTTAGCTCGATGTAAGACTTGCAACAGCAAAAACAAAATTGTCAAAATGATTATTTTAGTTAACTGTTTTGAACATGAAAGTGTCTGTGCTGGAAAAGTGCCCTCTTTTCTCCTTCTTGTTATCACTCCTTTCCCTCTCGCAGAAGTTTGTGCTCTCTGATTGGCTCAAAGTTGTCAGGCACACAGCAGGTGGTAACTATTGTTGTGCCAGGCAAGGGAGCGGACCCCTATTGTGCAGGCTAACAAGCTGGCTGGCGGGTCTGACCTCTTACCCTGGCGGATGAGGTTAAGGCGAGAGCCAGGTCTCTCTCAAGGCTTTGAATCCTCTCATCACGACATCCTGTCTCCTTCAAATAAATCTGTTTGGCTCGCCGCATTTTGGCTTTGTGCTGAGATCGCTTCTCGGCGTTCTTGCTGTGGGAGCAGAGGAAACCAAACCACACAGCGTTGTTGAGCACCAGAAGAGAGTGAAAGTGTGACTACAGTAGCTAGGCTAAGTCCCTGGTTTTGCTTTGAGGATGTTCTCTAGGATCTTTACCTTTTCTGTAAATCCAGGCACGTGAGAACTTCCATGAGCTCCTCTGTTAGTTTCTCACAATCCTCCTGCCTGGCCTCCAGGCATTCCTTCAGCTTTACATAATCAGCAGGAATCTGTGGTCAGTCAGACAGGCAGGCAGACAGAAAGACATGATCAACATCTACATAGGCTAGATGAGGGTCTCAGTTTACATTTGTTCCAATACCATACAATTCTGACTGAAACACAGATACAGTGGGGTCTGAAATTATTGACACGCATGATAAAGATGAACAATAATGACGGTATAAAATAAATAATTCAAATACTGAACTGTGTTGTATGCTAAAATTGTTGTAGAAATTATTATATTTTATACTGATACTAGTTTGCTAGTTTTATATGAGAGCCTCTTACCATGAATAATAACAGGGGAGGTTAGCATGTCTTGGGGGTATGACATTTGACCCGCTATAACTTTCTCACTCATTATTATTCGTAATCATGGTAGCATCCACAATGTAGAAGTGTTTAGAGACATATTCTTATTTAGAATAAAAGTGACTCCAAAATGATACAATACATTATTTACCATAAATTTTGTTTGGGCACAAAATAATCTGAAAGCTTGATGTAGTCATTGTGTGCTAGGAATATGGGAGCAAATCAAAAACTTTTGACTACTTTATTTATAAGAATCTTCAGGGTTGTCAATAATTTTGACCTCTACCTTTTCGGAAAACATTTTTTATTACTATTAACAAAATGTCTTCCTCTCAGCAATTATATTAGTTTAAAATAACATACAGTGGGGAAAAAAAGTATTTAGTCAGCCACCAATTGTGCAAGTTCTCCCACTTACAAAGATGAGAGAGGCCTGTCATTTTCATCATAGGTACACTTCAACTATGACAGACAAAATGAGAAGAAAACAAATCCAGAAAATCACATTGTAGGATTTTTAATGAATTTATTTGCAAATTATGGTGGAAAATAAGTATTTGGTCAATAACAAAAGTTTCTCAATACTTTGTTATATACCCTTTGTTGGCAATGACAGAGGTCAAACGTTTTCTGTAAGTCTTCACAAGGTTTTCCACACACTGTTGCTGGAATTTTGGCCCATTCCTCCATGCAGATCTCCTCTAGAGCAGTGATGTTTTGGGGCTGTTGCTGGGCATCACGGACTTTTAACTCCCTCCAAAGATTTTCTATGGGGTCGAGATCTGAAGACTGGCTAGGCCACTCCAGGACCTTGAAATGCTTCTTACGAAGCCACTCCTTCGTTGCCCGGGCGTTTGGGATCATTGTCATGCTGAAAGACCCAGCCATGTTTCATCTTCAATGCCCTTGCTGATGGAAGGAGGTTTTCACTCAAAATCTCACGATACATGGCCCCATTCATTCTTTCCTTTACACGGATCAGTTGTCCTGGTCCCTTTGCAGAAAAACAGCCCCAAAGCATGATGTTTCCACCCCCATGCTTCACAGTAGGTATGGTGTTCTTTGGATGCAACTCAGCATTCTTTGTCCTCCAAACACGACGAGTTGAGTTTTTACCAAAAAGTTATATTTTGGTTTCATCTGACCATATGACATTCTCCCAATCTTCTTCTGGATCATCTAAATGCTCTCTAGCAAACTTCAGACGAGCCTGGACACGTCTGGCACTGCAGGATTTGAGTCCCTGGCGGCGTAGTGTGTTACTGATGGTAGACTTTGTTACTTTGTTCAAAGCTCTCTGCAGGTCATTCACTAGGTCCCCCCGTGTGGTTCTGGGATTTTTGCTTACCGTTCTTGTGATCATTTTGACCCCACGGGGTGAGATCTTGCGTGGAGCCCCAGATAGAGGGAGATTATCAGTGGTCTTGCATGTCTTCCATTTCCTAATAATTGCTCCCACAGTGGATTTCTTCAAACCAAGCTGCTTACCTATTGCAGATTCAGTCTTCCCAGCCTAGTGCAGGTCTACAATTTTGTTTCTGGTGTCCTTTGACAGCTCTTTGGTCTTGGCCATAGTGGAGTTTGGAGTGTGACTGTTTGAGGTTGTGGACAGGTGTCTTTTATACAGATAACAAGTTCAAACAAGTGCCATTAATAAAGGTAACGAGTGGAGGACAGAGGAGCCTCTTAAAGAAGAAGTTATAGGTCTGTGAGAGCCAGAAATCTTGCTTGTTTGTAGGTGACCAAATACTTATTTTCCACCATAATTTGCAAATAAATTCATTAAAAATCCTACAATGTGATTTTCTGGATTTTTTTTTCATTTGTCTGTCATAGTTGAAGTGTACCTATGATGAAAATTACAGGCCTCTCTCATCTTTTTAAGTCGGAGAACTTGCACAATTGGTGGCTGACTAAATACTTTTTTGCCCCACTGTAAATATCCTATTTTGGCATACAATATAGCTCAGTATTTGTATTATTTATTTTATACAATCATTGTTGCTAATCTTTATCAAGGGCCGCACTATACATTTAGTTATTTGACAGCTTTCTCTTGAAATGAAGAGAGAGTGCCATGCCCCATATCAAATCAAATTTATGAAATTTCAAATGTATTTCAAATCAAATCAAATCAAACCATAGTCAGAGGGTGCCAGGTCACTCACCTCCTGGCTGGCTGTGCCTGTCTGACTCTGTAGGACATCTAGCTGTGTCTGCTGGCCTTTAAATCGGAGGCTCAGCTCTGAGTTAGTGCAGTTCAGGGAGGCTTCCACCTCTCGCAGGGAACACCCCTCATCCTGCAGCTCCTCCTCCCTCTGCTCCCACATCCTCCTGAATGAACCAAACACACACACTTTTAGACCAGGACCACATATCTACAACTGCACAAGCAAACCACTACAAGACCATAACTGACCATCACACAGCTGGTTGCTGGTTTAAACAGTTTAACTGAAGCAGCAGAGGGGCCTTTAGT
The DNA here is from genome assembly GCF_057628025.1 of Oncorhynchus mykiss. Taxonomy (NCBI): domain Eukaryota; kingdom Metazoa; phylum Chordata; class Actinopteri; order Salmoniformes; family Salmonidae; genus Oncorhynchus; species Oncorhynchus mykiss. The sequence goes on along the minus strand of NC_143028.1, from coordinate 38,430,951 downwards.
AGGAGAAGGTACCTGTGGAGCTGGTTGTCCTGAGTCCTAAGGGCCGTGTATCTTGCTGCCTCCTCTTGCTGGCCAGACTCTGTGTTGCGGTTTCTTTCCACGTTCAGCTGGTGCTCTGTGCTCTTCAGCTGCTGCTGCAGACTCTGCATCTGAGTCAAAGAGGCAGCGGAGGGAAGAGGTAATTTACCTTGTGTGAAAAGTACTACTACTATTATTCTGTTTGGCTTGGTCAGAGAGCTCAGAACTACAGATTTTATTTTATTTCTCTCTCTATGGGTGCCAATCGTATCCACAGTAATGCAGCTGACTCAACTAATCAGCGTGGAATTTAAATTAGTTTAATGAACTGGAACAAAGTTGATTGGAAGAAATTTCACTGTCCCTCTGCGGAAATTGATTGGCCACCCCTGGCTTGAGACTATAGGCTGAAGACTATGAATGACACTGCACTCCTGCATGGTGTCTCACCTCTACCTCCATGTCTTTGAGCTTGGCCCTCTCAGCGCTCAGCTCTTCCTGCAGACGGCTGCAACTCTGGGCTTTCTGGCTGCTCTGGGCCAGCCCCTCCCTCAGCTCCCTACTCTCCTGCTGCAGAGCACTCTGCTCCAGATGGCTGACCATAGCCTGGCCCTGCTTCAACTCAGCACACACCTGAACACCACCACAACCACACACACAACCAGTACATTTACATACAGAGAAACCATGACTTGTTTTCACAAAATGTAATCCATAAAATGGTCCTTTGGAGGAAGGATTGTTGACATACTGTACAAGTCAAAAGTTTGGACACAAGGGTTTTTCATTATTTTGACTATTTTCTACATTGTAGAATAATAGTGAAGACATCAAAACTATGAAATAACACATATGGAATAATGTAGTAACCAAAAAAAAAAAAGAAATCAACATTTATTTTGATATGCCATTTTGATTTGCCACCCTTTGCCTTGACAGCTTTGTACACTCTTGGCATTCTCTCAACCAGCTTCATGAGGAATGCTTTTCCAACAGTCTTGAAGGAGTTCCCACATATGCGGAGCATCTGCGGTAAAACTCATCCGAAACCATCTTAATTGGGTTGAGATCGGGTGACTGTGGAGGCCAGGTCAACTGATGCAGCACTCCATCACTCTCCTTGTTGGTCAAATAGCCCGTACACAGCCCGGAGGTATTGCTGCAGAATGCTGTGGTAGCCATGCTGGTTAAGTGTGCCTTGAATTCTAAATAAATCAATGACAGTGTCACCAGCAATGCACCCCCAATCCATCACACCACCTCCTCCATGCTTCACGGTGGAAACCAATCATGCGGAGATCATCTGTTCACCTACTCTGCGTCTCACAAAGACACAGCGGTTGGAACCAAAAATCTCAGATTTGGACTCATCAGACCAAAGGACAGATTTCCACCGGTCTAATGTTCACTACTCGTGTTTCTTGGCCCAAGCAAGTCTCTTCTTATTATTGGTGTCCTTTAGTAGTGGTTTCTTTGCAGCAATTTGACCATGAAGGCCTGATTCACGCAGTCTCCTCTGAACAGCTGATGTTGAGATGTGTCTGTTACTTGAACTCTGTGAAGCATTTTGGGCTGCAATCTGAGGTGAAGTTCGGATAATGAACTTATCCTCTACAGCAGAGGTAACTCTGGGTACCTACTATTTTCTTTTTTCACAACTGCCACCAGTTTGGCACCAAAACATTTACAACAAAGACCTATTGGCATATTTATTTCACTAAGTGTGTAAAAAAAAAAAAACTTGTAAAACCAGTGGTATTCACTAATTCTCCATGCACTGTAATTTACTAATTGATGAGAGCTATTGATAGGAGCTAGGTAAATTATCAATCCGTTTGGATAAGGGGATTGTAAATATAAATTATAAATATAAAATATAAATTGTTTTAGATGTATTTTACCTCATGATCTTTGGAGACAAATGTGAAACCAGTCATATGGCAGCAAACTGAAGCATATCAACATGACAGGTAGGCTATGTGTGCCCCGTTCCCACACTGAAGCATATCAACATGACAGGTAGGCTATGTGTGCCCTGTTCCCACACTGAAGCATATCAACATGACAGGTAGGCTATGTGTGCCCCGTTCCCACACTGAAGCATATCAACATGACAGTTAGGCTGTGTGTGCCCCGTTCCCACACTGAAGTATATGAAATGCTGTGCTTACAGAATTTAAATTGTATGGCCATATTACTTGTAGGGATAAATCTTGGAGACACAAGCCAAATGAGATGACAAGCCAAATGAGATGACAAGCCAAATCCACAAAGAGTGACAGTTGGGCCAAATTTAACCTTTGTGCACTCTAGATGTTTAGGTTTCAGCTCTATTGCTCAAAAGCAATAATAGATCATATTTAACATATTACAAGTTGTTCAATAACTTGTGACATGTCGCCCACTTCATGGAATCGTCACGGAACGCAAACCAAGCCTGGCAGTTTAAACCTGGAGCCTGGCACACGACGACTGGACTGTTGTCATATCAGTTCCATGATCAGTGAGGATTAGGGTAGATTTATAGGACCTTCGGTCAACTTCTACTGTTACACGCTTCTCCACTTCCAGTATTTAATGGATTGAACAACTGAATTGCAACTTTCAGGATTAATAATCAAACCGTTGTATTTTTTTATCAAACAATATATTTAGTGTGTAAAGGCTCTCCTAAACGTTTTACATTTTTTATGAAGAAGGTAGATTCCTAAAATATACAAGATCAAGTAATTTTACCAATTAGTGCTGAAACAGATATTTTGATGGCTATCTTTCATTGATCCTTAATATTCTGAACCCGTTCTCTCTATATATTATAGTGAGTCTGTCAACAAAATTCGAATAAAATGTACACCGTATTTAGTCTTAGAAAACCCGACCCTAGGCAACACAGTGACTACGGTCTGGTTTCAATGATTGACTCTTTTGGCATTGATGAACGAACTTCGCACTGCTTACTTCGATAAGGAGAAAAAAAACAAATTCCGAGGACATCACGATTCAAACCAAAGTTTGTAGGCAAAACTTTTGCCGTGGTTTTAGTTAAAGGTAGTTGATGCATACTAGCCACTTACGAAATGCAATCATTAAAAATGGGGCGGCAGGTAGCCTAGTGGTTAGGGCGTTGGGCCAGTAAACGAAAGATTGCTGGATAGAATCCCCGAGTGTCACACCCTGGCCATAGAGAGGTTTTTATTCTCTATTTTGGTTAGATCATTCTAGTTTCTTTATTTTTATGTTTTCTATTTCTTTGGCCGGGTGTTGTTCTCAATCAGAGGCCGCTGTTTCCCCACCTGTGTTTTGTATGTAGTTGTTTTCTGTTTTGTGCATTCTTGGTTAAGGGTGCCCAGTCCGGGGCCCGCAGCGAGGGTCCCCAGTCCGGGGTTGGCGGCGAGGTTCCCCGCACCAGAGGTGCCACCAAAGTGGGGGGATAGAGGTTTTTATTCTCCATTTTGGTTAGGCCAGGGTGTGACTAGGGTGGGCATTCTAGTTTCTTTATTTCTATTTCTTTGGGTTTGGTCGGGTGTTGTTCTCAATCAGAGGCCGCTGTCTATCGTTGTCTCTGATTGAGAATTATACTTAGGCAGCTTTTTCCCACCTGTGTTTTGTGGGTAGTTGTTTTCTGTTTTGTGTTTGCACCAGGCAGAACTGTTTCGTTTTGTTCCACTTTGTTGTTTTGTTTCCGTGTTCAGTTTGAATAAATAATCATAAACACGTCCCACACTGCGCTTTGGTCCTCTTCTTCAGACGAGCGTTACACTGAGCTGACAAGGTAAAAATCTGTCGTTCTGCCCCTGAACAAGGCAGTTAACCCACTGTTCCCTGGTAGGTCGTCATTGTAAATAATAATTTGTTTTTAACTGACTTTCCAAGTTAAATAAATAAAACATAAACAGTCTAAGGTAAGTCTGAATACCAAATACTGAGAAGCGCTTAAATCAAAATGCGTAGAAAAGGCATACATTTCATAAGTCTGAATTGGGCCCCTAGTGATCCTGTGACTGATGGGTTAGGGTTGTCCTGTTGGCACAGTAAAGTGGACTCACTGTGGTCAGAACCTGCATAGTCATCTGCTGCTGTCTGGATAGTTTGTGTTCTTCCTCCTGGACTATCAAATCAAATTGGATTTGTCACATGCGCCAAATACAACAGGTGTAGTAGACTTTACATTGAAATGCTTACTTGCAAGCCCTTAACCAAGAATGCAGTTTTAAGAAGAAAAAAAAAAGAGATAAGAATAACAAATAATTAAAGAGCAGCAGTAAATAACAATAGCCAAGCTATATACAGGGGGTACCGGTACAGAGGCAACATGCGGGGGGGGGGCACTGGTGTCGAGGTTATTATGTACATGTAGGTGGAGTTATTAAAGTGGCTGTGCATAGATATTATAGAGTATCAGCAGCGTGGCCATTTGATTAGCTGTTAATGAGTTTAATGGCTTGGGGGATAGAAGCTGTTTAGAAGCCTCTTGGACCTAGACTTGGCGCTCCGGTACCGCATGCCCGTGCAGTAGCAAAGAGAACAAACAGTCCATGACTAGGGTGGCTGGAGTCTTTGACAATTGTTAGGGCCTTCCTCTGACACCGCCTGGTATAGAGGTCCTGGATGGCAGGAAGCTTGGCCCCAGTGATGTACGCACTACCCTCTGTAGTGCCTTGCGGTCGGAGGCTGAGCAGTTGCCATACCAGGCAGTGATGCAACCCGTCAGGATGCTCTCGATGGTGCAGCTGTAAAACCTTTTCAGGATCTGAGGACCCATGCCAAATCTTTTCAGTCTCCTGGGGGTGAATAGGTTTTGTCGTGCCCTCTTCATGACTGTCTTGGTGTGCTTGGACCATGTTAGTTTGTTGGTGATGTGGACTCCAAGGAACTTGAAGCTCTCAACCTGCTCCACTACAGCCCCATCGATGAGAATGGGGACATTCTCGTCCTCCTTTTCCTGTAGTCCACAATCATCTCCTTTGTCTTGATCACGCTGAGGGAGAGGTTGTTGTCCTTGCGCCACACGGCCAGGTCTCTGACCTCCCTATAGGCTGTCTCATCGTTGTCCATGATCAGGCCTACCACTGTTGTGTCATCAAACTTAATGATGGTGTTGGAGTCGTGCCTGGTCGTGCAGTCATGAGTGAACAGGGAGTACAGGACGGGACTGAGCACGCACCCCTGAGGGAACCCCGTGTTGAGGATCAGTGTGGCGGATGTGTTGTTACCTACCCTTACCACCTGGGGGTGGCTCGTCAGAAAGTCCAGGATCCAGTTGCCGAGGGAGGTGTTTAGTCCCAGGGTCCTTAGCTTAGTGATGAGCTTTGAGGGCACTATGGTGTTGAACACTGAGCTGTAGTCAATGAACAGAATTCTCACATAGGTGTTCCTTTTGTCCAGGTGGAAAAGGGCAGTGTGGAGTGCAATAGAGATTGCATCTGTGGATCTGTTGGTGCAGTATGCAAATTGGAGTGGGTCTAGGGTTTCTGGGATAATGGTGTTGATGTGAGCCATGACCAGCCTTTCAAAGCATTTCATGGCTACAGACGTGAGTGCTATGGGCCGGTAGTCATTTAGCCAGGTTACCTTAGTGTTCTTTGGCACAGAGACTATAGTGGTCTGCTTGAAATACGTTGCTATTACAGACTCAGAAAGGGAGAGGTTGAAAATGTCAGTGAAGACATTTGCCAGCTGGTCAGCGCATGCCCGGAGTACACGTCCTGGTAATCCGTCTGGCCCAGCGGCCTTGTGAATGTTGACCTGTTTAAAAGGTCTTACTCACATCGGCTGCGGAGAGCGTGAACACACAGTCGTCCAGAACAGCTGATGCTCTCATGCATGTTTCAATGTTACTTGCCTTAAAGCGAGCACAGAAGTTATTTAGCTTGTCTGGTAGGCTTGTATCACTGGGCAGCTCTCGGCTGTGCTTCCCTTTGTAGTCTGTAATAGTTTGCAAGCCCTGCCACATCCAACAAGCGTCAGCCGGTGTAGTACGATTTGATTTAAGTCCTATATTGACGCTTGCCTGTTTCATGGTTCGTCAGAGGGCATGGTAGGATTTCTTATAAGCTTCCGGGTTAGATTCCCGCTCCTTGAAAGCGGCAGCTTTACCCTTTAGCTCAGTGCGAATGTTGCCTGTAATTCATGGCTTCTAGTTGGGGTATGCATGTACAGTAACTGTGGAGACAACATCATCGATGCACTTATTGATAAAGCCAGTGACTGATGTGGTGTACTCCTCAATACCATCGGAAGAATCCCAGAACATATTCCAGTCTGTGCTAGCAAAACAGTCCTGCAGTTTAGCATCTGCTTCATCTGACCACAATTTCTATAGGCCGAGTCACTGGTGCTTCCTGCTTTAGTTTTTGCTTGTAAGCAGGAATCAGGGGGATATAGTTATGGTCAGATTTACCAAATGGAGGGAGAGCTTTCTATGCGTCTCTGTGTGTGGAGTAAAGGTGGTCTTGAATAGTTTTCCCCTCTGGTTGCACATTTAACTTGCTGATAGAAATTAGGTAAAACTGATTTAAGTTTCCCTGCAAACCACCAGAAGCACCACCTCTGGATGAGCGTTTTCCTATGGCGGAATACTTCCTATGGCGGAACATTGAGTGCAGTCTTAGTGCCAGCCTCGGTCTGTGGTGGTATGTAGACAGCTAGGAAACAGAAACTCTCTAGGTAGATAGTGTGGTCTACAGCTTATCATGAGATACTCTACCTCAGGCAAGCAAAACCTTGAGACTTCCTTAGATATCGTGCACCAGCTATTGTTTACAAATATGCATAGGCCCCCGCCCAGTGTCTTACCAGAGGCTGCTGTTTTGTCCCGCCGATAGTGTATAACCCGCCAGCTGTATGTTCTTAAAGATGTCGTTCAGCCACGACTCGGTGAAACATAAGATATTACAATGTTTAATGTCCCGTTGGTAGGATATACGTGCTTTCAGATTGGAAAATAAATGGGACATCGATTTAACGTTATCTAGCAGAATGGAAGGCAGGGGCAGATTAGCCTGATCCTCACAAGGCATCCTGATCTCTTTCCGCAAAACCTACGTTTCCTTTTCCAGCGAATCATGGATCTGGGCCTGGTGTCTGTAGTATATCCCTCGTGTCCGACTCAGTGAAGAAGAAAGAACTCTTCGTCCAACTCGAGGTGAGTAATGTTCTGATGTCCAGAAGCTATTTTCGGTCATTAGAGACGGTAGCAGCAACATTATGTACAAAACAAGTTATGAACAACGCGAAAAAAACAAACATCACATGGTTGGTTAGCGCCGATAAGACGGCAGCCCTCCCCTCCGACGCCATCTTGAAGAAACGGGCTCCTATTGAGGAAGCATTTGGTACTTGGTGAAACCGCTATGTCTATTTGAGATATAACAACAAAGAAGTTCCTTCAAACAACGAAAACTGTTATTTTTCCCTCTGACATCATTGCACGCAAGATAGAACACCAGCATATGTACAGCTGATCTCCTCTGTTTCATCAACAAAACAAATGCAATAACAAAGGTGCTGGGCCGAACAGTGCGCTGTTTCGACATATGCAGTTTTCAGCTTTAAAGCTGATTGTTTTCAGGTGCAGATCCTGTGGTCGAGTGGTAACACTACAGGCATAGACACTTAGGCTGTGTTTACACAGGCAGCCCAATTCTGATTTCCCCCCCCCCCCCCACTCATTTGGTCTTTTGACCCATCACAGCAGAGTGAACACACCAATTAGTGAAAGAAAATATCAGAATTAGGCTGCCTTTGGAAACACAGCCATATAGGTTACATTCCCCTGCATCAACCAATGGTTGGGTGCCATGCCATCGACTGGCATTGGGCACTAGATTGCATATGTGGTTAGATGATACGTAAAATACCTAACCTGGCATAGTAAGATCTGGCATGTGTCAGCAACACCTAGGCAGAGGAACGCGCCCATACACTCCTCTGCCCATAGACTTGGGTTTAATTCCTCACTCCAACCCTTCGAACTGTTTCTCCCATGTACCTGTCTCCCCTTCTGTAATTTCAGAACTGTCTCAATAAAGTAGCAAGATACCTCCTCAAAACAGGTTGTTTTCTAATCAAAACATGGATTAACTGAGATTTCCCTATTTTAGACAATATCTCTTTAGCCTGGGTACCAGTCTGTTTCTGCTGTCTTTCCACTTCTTGATTTTGACAGGACAAGGATTATAGGAAGTGGAATGTTACCTTAAAACAGGTTCTGGATTTCAGGGTACCCACTACGCATTTACCGTCAGGCTGTGTCTTTTTGACATCCGTATAAGGCGCATTTTATCGATGTCTGGAAAATACGTTTATTAAACATCCTGAAAAATAGGCTTTGAACCTTTCATTCAGTCACTGAAATGCATGTGATGTCAACATCGGGAAAGGATGTCTAAAAGACGTCTTCTCAACGTAATTTTGCTGACTGGGTAATATCTCCTCTACCAGTCATGACCCAGAACAACATGTCCATCATCCATCAATACATCAACAGCAGGCCTGCGCCCACAGCTACTGTACACAATACACCGTCTGTGGCACACAATGGAGGGTGACGTTAAATGAAGAAAGAGAGCGCAACCAAGCTGCCATGTCAAATGAATACCCGCTAAATCCATGAAAAACACAGCACAAGCCATTAACATCAGCTGCTTTCAATCAATGGGTCACTGTGTGGGATATAGACAGTAAAAACAAAACTACATCATTCCTTGGGAAAGGTAGTCAGGAAAGAGGTTTTCAATTGTAAGATGATTTTTAAGATTAAATATAAACGTGAATTTAAGCAATTTGCTGTAAGAAGTCGATGTTATGTTACTATTCTATCAAACTTAAAACTTGTAAGTTCATTCCATTAACAAATTTGAGAAACATTGACAGGTCCTAACCATAGACACATAATTGGTCCCAACCAGCCCATTCACACTAACTCGGTAGCCCCGGCTAGTGGCCACAGCATAGCACTACATCATCAGACGGACAGGAGTCATCCTCACCTTAAGCTGCAGTTCCACCGCCTGACTACTATGCTGCTTCTTGCTCCGGCCAAGAGCTTCATCCAGCTTCAACTCCAGCTCCTCCCTCATATTCTCCAGATGTTCATATTCCTTCTTCTCCTCGTCCATCTTAATCTTCAGCTCCTCATACACCCTCTCCGCCTCCTCTTTTTTAGTCTTCAGTTCCTCATACTCCTCCTCCACCTCCTCGGTCTTATCCATCAGCAGCTCCAGAACCTTCTCCTCCTCTTCTCTCTGCTTCTTCAGCTCCTCGTAGTCCTCGTACTCCTCTGCCTTCTTCGTAACATTCAGCAGCTCATCGTATTTCTCCTGCAGCCCCTGCAGTTGATGCCGCACATCGTTCAACTTGTCCTTGGTCTCGGACTGCTGGAGGCGTCTGCATGAAAGAGAGACACATCATCACCATCTGACAACAGATTTCACTTTCCTTTCCACTTTCAAATGAATTAACTGGAATAGCATCTACTATCAGCCAACACAAATCTGAGATTATACTGGGTTTGGTTTTGGGCTAAGTTCTAGAGACAAAGTTGAGGTGGGACCTTTCATGGGTCTTGACCTGGTCCAGGAGCAGTAGTTCTGTCTGGAGACAGACGGTGTGCATCTGAGGGGCAGCTATCCCTTCTCCCTGAAACACACAACACAGGACAGGCAGTTAAGTGACAGGCAATGTTTGAAAGACAAAACCTACTGCATGACCACTTCAATTATTTTTGAAGCAACAGATATTTCTATAAAGATGGTGATATCAATAGCTGATTTGTTGTAGTTTGATGGGGTCTCATCTCCATACTGCGTTTGGTTGTACCTTAGCCAAGTTAAGCTGCAGTGCTTCTGGGTGGATCTTAGCTGCGTTGTCAGAGTGCTTCATTTTCTCCAGCTAGGGAACAACAGTATGAGCACATTACATACAGCAACTATCGTGACCTTCACCCCCCCCCCCTCACACATTGTAGCCAAAATGACTACATCTTGTCCATGATCCATTTCTTTATGACAATTTAAGGAGGGGGGATAACTGAATCCAGGAATGGCAGATTACCGTCTCTAGGAGGGTCTTTCTCTCTGCGTCCATGGTTCGCACCCTTGTCCTGAGGGCTCTGATCTCCTGGTCCAGACGATCATTCAGCTCCGTGGCCTTACGCAACTCCACCACGTCTATAGGAGGGACAAAGGAAAATTTTACCCTCTAAACTATAGGTGTCACTGTCTCCACACCAGTTAGTCAGTCAGTCATACTTCTGGAAAAGCCTAAAGCGATACGGTGCAGTTCCTTTGACATTCTGAAAGGCTGTTCTCTGAAAATGCTCCACAAAGGATTTTTTTTGTTTTTTTTGTTTTACAGTAATCCAAAATGTAAAGTAAATATCTTCTTACCACATTTCTTGAGCTTTTCCACTTCCTGCCTGAGCTGTTCTACCTCCTCCTGGGCTCCCTGCAGCTCTGGCTCTGGGTAAAGCACACATATACTTATTCAAGACCGACGTCGGAGAAACACATAACACACAACTGGCACACAAAAAAATGCACACATTAATACAGTTGCTCTTTTATTTTTTTACTTCAGTTTATTTAGGAAATATTTTTCTTAACTGCATTGTTGGTTAAGGGCTTGTAAGTAAGTATTTCACGTCAAGGTCTACACCTGTTGTATTTGGCGCATGTGACAAATAACATTTGATTTGAATAGTAACTAGTACCCTCACTTAGCAGAGAAACGGGCTGTGTGAAATCTGGCCTCACCATAGGCACTCTGGGTCATGCGGGCTGACTCTAGCTCATCGGTCAGACGTCGGATCTCTCTGTGGGCCATGGCCAAGCGGCGTGATGCCTCCTCCAGGTCTCTCTCTAGACGGGCCCACTCACGCTCCACACCGAGCCCTGACCCCGGCCTGAGCTCAACCTGGGGAGGGGAAGAGAGCAGACCCACAACACTGAGCACGGAGAGGAATCTATCATCACTGTCTACAGGAGTACTATTGATTTGACGAATCATTCTCTGCAGGAAAAGGTGGAGTCATTTGAAAGATCCCTGTTGCGAGGCCTTAGCTGTTCCTCACGCCGAGAAGGTTAAAACAGAATAAACAGAAACATTCGATAAAAAAAAATTGGTCAGGAAATCACACTTGCAGTACATGCATTTGGTTCAGACAAGATACCATTGACACTGAGGGGTGTAGACTCCAAATTACCCATTACATCCACACACCCAGAAACATGGAACAATGTTAACTAGAAAGAGTTAGCGTTTTCCTCATGAATCTTGTTCTGGAGGCAGCTCTTCAGAGTGGTCACCAGCTGGCACAGCCACAACGTCATACAATCATTAACCCTAACTTTAACCACACTGCTAATCCTAATGCCTAACCGTAACTTTAAATCAAGACCAAAAAGCATATTTTTGTTTTGATGATTTTTTTTTCAATATAGCCAATTTTGACCCATCTGGCAGAAATCGCACAATTCTTCCTCAAGGACAAGACTCATCCCAATAAACGTCAAGCTGCAAAGAGAACAGGAAAGAGATACAGCAAACACAGCAATTAGAGGGCATGCACAAGGGGTCCCATCACCATGCTGATGAGTTTCAACATAAACTAGAGCATCTTATTCAGGCTTGGCTAAGTGTTAACTGGGATGCAGTATTATCTAAATGGACATACTGAGGCCAACGCCTGTTTGCTCTGAGCTGCCTTGCGGAGTCCAAAGAGCCTCTTCCATGAGCTCTGGCCACGTGAGGGTGCCCCCTTGTGGAAAGACAGTGGAATGAATGAACAGTTTAGTCACAGACTGGATCATCTTCTCTCTCCATGGTCTTACCAGCGGAGCTGCAGCACATCCACTGTCTATGACACCCTGATTTAGCAAATTCACTATAACAACATGAACCAACTATAGTATCTCCATGTAACTATATATCTTCATGTATCATTTGTGACAGTTACTAAACCACTGGAACAAACTGAACAAGAAAATAAATGTGACTTCTAAAGTACTTTGGTTAGCCCTAATCCTCTCATATAAACTCAGTATAATCTTGGACTGAGAGAAAGCATGAGACAGCGAGTTGGTCTCACCTGGTCCATGCTCTCTTTGGTGCACTGAGTCTGGGACTGTGTCTCCTGCTGGCTGGCAGAGGGGGTGCCTGCCTGGGCATCGGGGACTTGCGGGGCCTGGGGGTCATCAGGTCTCTCCAGCAGGGAGGCCCTCTCCACCAGCAGGTAGGCCACCTGTTCACTGTGGCTGCTGGGAATCACTTCTGCCAGGCCCTCCTGGTACAACATCTCAGCCACCTCATTCATCTGGGCATCTGCACACACACACACACACACACACACACACACACACACACACACACACACACACACACACACACACACACTTTATTTTCTTCCTTACTGTGTAAGTGCAATACCTACAACACTTCACTTAAAAAGGGGACTATTACACATTGGTAAGGACACTAATGACCCTGATTTAGAAGGTTTGACAGGAATGGGATACACATTTGAATCCTACACACAAAGAACCATATGTGCGTTTAGATTGTATTTTTATAGAATCATTTCATGAATCATTATAAAAAGGAAAAGATGTATGAAATCAAACTAGAACGTACAATTGAAAGAGAGAAGTGTGATGACATAATCGTTCAATAATTACATTTGATGTGGAATACACATACCAAAAAAAAGACAGTTGACAATTTTTTTTTTTTTAAAGCAACATGGTTATTCGTTCCAAAGGTTCATTTGTTTCCATAGAGTTACATTTTTCACATCTTATCTGGGTTCTATGTCCCACCTTGCTGGAGTGTCAGGCGTTGCAGCTGGGCCCTGAGGACCTCATTCTCCTGCTCGTACTCCTGAGCCAGGGCATCCCTCTTCTCTGATAGGCTACGGATGTGCTCCAGGTACCTCTGCACCTGAGATAGACACATATCATCAGCTCAGGCCCTGAGCTTTGGCTGAAGCCAGATGAGTGAGTTCCTGTACCCACCACATGGTGCCAATCAGAGAAAAAGTATTGAGATGAATGTATGTGCAGCCTGTACAGTACAGTGTAGCATCACAGACAAAACTCTGGGTAATGGCTCACCTCGGCCATCTCGGCAGAGTGGCGTGCTCGTAGGCTGTCCAAGTCATGGGTCACGGCGACGAGGCGACCCTCGCTGTGCTGGAACAGCCTCCATAGGAAACCCAGCTGCTCCTTCACTGAGGCCCCGGGGGCCATGCCCTCCTCCTGCAGACAGAGGACCACATGCTCCAGCTCCTCCTGGGGTTAACATGACAGAGAGACAACCACAGAGATCAGACACTGATAGGCACCTTCCATTGAATGGAATGTCTCAATGCTGTTTCTTGCAATTGTATGATGATTGACTATCAGCTGGAAAGCAAATAGCTGCTATGAAGATGGCCAAAGACAAGGCAAAAACAAAGTGAAACTCTGGGAGACCACATTCTCCCTGCTTCTCCTCCTGGGCTAGAACATCCTTCTGCTCTGACAGGCTGGGGATCTGCTCTGGGTACTGGGCAATGGGCTGCACCTGAGAGACACTTATCAACAGCGTCTCAAGGTTTCAAGGCCGGCTTCAGGCAACATGACCCTGTGTTGAGAGAGATTAGTGCACTCTCTGAGACTAATTTGATTTAATTGAAGGAGAAAATGCTGAACTTGTCAGATCACCTGCCTTGCCAGGCAGATTCTTACCTATAAAAGTTGTAATATGAAGTCTGTCAATGGCACTTTGATGAAGCGGCATGGACTGTATCTGACACATACAGTTGAAGTCGGAAGTTTACATACACCTTAGCCAAACACATTTAAACTAAGTTTTTCACAATTCCTGACATTTAATCAGAGTAGAAAGTCCTCGTCTTAGGTCAGTTAGGATCACCACTTTATTTGAAGAATGTGAAATGTCAGAATAATACTAGTGATTTATTTCAGCTTTTATTTCTTTCATCACATTCCCAGTGGGTCAGAAGTTTACATACACTCAATTAGTATTTAGTAGCATTGCCTTTAAATTGTTTAACTTGGGCCAAACGTTTCAGGTAGCCTTCCACAAGCTTCCCACAATAGGTTGGGTGAATTTTGGCCCATTCCTCTTGACAGAATAGGTGTGACTGAGTCAGGTTTGTAGGCCTCCTTGCTCGCACATGCTTTTTCAGTTCTGCCAACAAATGTTCTATAGGATTGAGGTCAGGGCTTTGTGATGGCGTTGACTTTGTTGTCCTTATGCCATTTTGCCACAACTTTGGAAGTATGCTTGGGGTCATTGCCCATTTGGAAGACCCATTTGCGACCAGGCTTTAACTTCCTGACTGACGTCTTGAGATGTTGCTTCAATACATCCACATAATTTTCCTACCTCATGATGCCATCTATTTTGTGAAGTGCACCAGTCCCTCCTGCAGCAAAGCATGACCACAACATGATGCTGCCACCCCCGTGCTTCACTGTTGGGATGGTTTTCGTCGGCTTGCAAGTCTCCCCCTTTTTCCTCCAAACATAACGATGGTCATCATGCCCAAACAGTTCTATTTTTGTTTAATCAGACCAGAGGACTTTGTCCCCATGGGCAGTTGCAAACCATATGGCTGTTTTGGAGCAGTGGCTTCTTCCTTGCTGAGCAGCCTTTCAGGTTAGGTCGATATAGGGCTCATTTTACTGTGGATATAGATACTTTTGTACCTTTTTCCTCCTGCATCTTAACAAGGTCCTTTGCTCTTGTTCTGGGATTGATTTGCACTTTTTGCACCAAAGTACGTTCACCGCTAGGAGACAGAACGCATCTCCTTTCTGAGTGGTATGACAGCTGCGTGGTCCCATGGGGTTTATACCTGCGTACTATTGTTTGTACAGATGAACATGGTAACGTCAGACATTTGGAAATTGCTCCCACGAATGAACCAGACTTGTTTTCATGAGGTCTTGGCTGGTTTCTTTTGATGATATCAAGCAAAGAGGCACTGAGTTTGAAGGTAGGCCTTGAAATACATCCACAGGTACACCTCCAATTGACTGAAATTATGTCAATTAGCCTATTAGAAGCTTCCAAAGCCATGACATCATTTTTGGAATCTTCCAATAGGTTTCAGGGTACAGTCAACTTAGTGTATTTAAACTTCTGACCCACTGGAATTGTGATACAGTGAATTATAAGTGAAATAATATGTCTGTAAACAATTGTTGGAAAAAATACTTGTGTCATGCACAAAGTAGATGTCCTAACCAAACTATAGTTTGTTAGCAAGAAATGTGTGGAGTGGTTGAAAAACTAGTTTGAAACTTCTGACTTCAACTATAATTTATTCATGTTTTTTTCCACATCTCAAGCACTGCACTGTTCAGTATGAAAAACATACAGTAGACTTTCTCAGAGGAGGTGGGTTAAATACATAAGACACATTTAGGTTGACTACATTTATGTTGACTGCATTCAGTTGTGCAACTGACTAGGTATCGCCTTTTCCTTCCTCTGTGGATGACTATACTGTTGAGACTATGGATCCACATGACTTTGGGAAACAACTGTTGCTTATTAGCGTCAGCTGCAGTTGGGATAGTCAGGAGAGGTTTGCCTGAAATGTGCAGCTGTTTAAATGCCCACCAGACCTTCCCAACTATTTTAAGAGCCGTTTTTGGAAAGGAATCTTACATTTATAATTTACTATGAGAAAAATGCCCAAGGTAAAGCCTGTTAAAATCAAGTCTGCGGTTAATGACAGTTGATTATAGTCATCATTCTAGTTTTGCCAGAGAAAGTCTGTCACTGTCATGGAGGGTTTGTAGCCTAGATACTGTACTCATTATAAACTTATTTTGACGGGTTGTCCGAAAAGTTGAATGGTAAATGTTGATCAACAGTTGCAAATGGGATAGTATAAAGTCGTCAACATCAAATGGTAAAACTATGAAAGAAAGAGGGACTTACCTCACTCTGCTCCGTATCTTCCATGATAGGCGAGACAACTCGAAACAACTGGAAGAGTACTATTATTTAGGCGTTTAATCCCCCAAAATACATAGAAGTGATTTGCTTCTCCCCCCCAAAAAATGGCTGGAACAAACTCGCTTTCTAAAGTGGAACACATTTTCGTTATGCGACGCAACAATGTTGCATTGCATTCCAGAGCCACGGATCGCGTAATAAGGCATTGAGCAGTTCACGGGTTTTTAGTTCGGACATGGCTGAATACAAAAGGCGTTAGCAGACTTACTGTAGAAACACTCATCCAGCGAGACGCATGGACGACGACTCCCAAGCCAGCACTATTTCCAAACAAGGATACGTTTTTTTACAAGGCATTCTCTGACCCTTCTCTTTATAAACCTTATTTCAAAACATGATACATTTATCTATTGTATTGTTAATTTTACGTGTCATGATCGCAGTTATTTTTCGTCTGTCTCGGTATGCCACGGATCAGTGCACAGTTGGTCTCACTCCCTTCCCATCATAGGCTACCGTTATTTTTGACTGGGTGGATTGTTTCGGAGTCGTGAACGCGCAGCGGGATACCAGCGCACCATTCGCTTCTATTTTCTGGCTACAGAATAGGAAACATCGAGAAAAAATACATATACCCACGCTACCATGGCCTATGAATATGTACGTTTTTGTAGCCAACTCTCCCAATCATAGGCTTTAACATTCCTCATGTTAGTTGAATATTTTTTTATACACAGACCTACTACTTAATTAGGAAATCATCTTCATTTTGTATCGAAATAATACGGTGAATGTAACTGAATGACCGTAAGATTCTGAACTTTGCATCAACCCTTCTCCATAACAGCATAAACACTAGAGGGCGCACATATAATGCACAGCATATATGCAACAAAAGACCAAGCTGAAATTCTGATCAAGATAGGGGCGTCATTATATAAATTATAAACATAGAGCTAGCTAGTGGTCAGGATATAGTAGGATAGACAGTAGGATAAAAGTACCAAGCCTAACCACAGCCCTAACTTAACCCTAGATTCATGCCTACATCCCACTTCAACCATTACTTAACACTAGCTTCATGCCTACGTCCCAGTTTAACCCTAACTTAACCCTAGCTTCATGCCTACATCCCACTGCAACCCTAACTTAACCCTAGCTTCATGCCTACATCCCACTTCAACCATAACTTAACCCTAGCTTCATGCCTACGTCCCAGTTCAACCCTAACTTAACCCTAGCTTCATGCCTACATCCCACTTCAACCCTAACTTAACCCTAGCTTCATGCCTACACCCCACTTCAACCCTAACTTAACCCTAGCTTCATGCCTACGTCCCAGTTCAACCCTAACCCTAGTATCAGCCTAATATTGGCATAACCATTATGTTCAACCCTGGCTCAAACCTTAACCTAACCCCTCCAAATAGGGCTCCCCCACCTCTGAATTCCCAATTTAACGGTGCTAAACCTAGAATTTAGCAGAATTTCTACATTGTCCACTTGACCCAATTTCCACTAGATAACACAGCCACAAGCAGCTTTCCCATTTTGACAACAGATGCAGCTCTGTTGGGAGACATCAATAAGTGAATATCACAGCCAATCACATCACTGGAGGGTTAGTAATACTGTGAAACACTATCATTCCACTACCTTTGCAGCTATATTATGGCATTTTTCAACAACAACAAAAAACCTGTATGCAACCATAGACCAAGCTGCAATTCAGATCAAAATAGGGGGTCATTATATCCCAAAATAAACATCAGTGTTCAGTTTAATGGAATTTAATTACATTGAATTTTATCAAGGCACTTTATGGAAAAATGTACATTTGTTAATTTGGTGTTTTTTTTTAGATTGTTCTATTTTATTGTATGTTTGTTGTCAAATATTGCCTTTACATTCAAATAAAGCAGATTTCGTGAAAACATTTTTGTTTGTCTTATTGTGTTAACTTTTAGCCTACTTGTTTAGGTTTCTTGTGTGGTCTCAGTTTTCCCACTCACTAGGAATCAAAAGTGGTCTCTAATGAGAAGTAATTTCCTCCCATTGACTGAATCCAGCCTGGCAACAGTAGCTGTACTGTACTAGAGACAGACTAACCCAGAATGGGTTATACAGTACATCTCCCATATTCCCACACAGTTGCCCCTAGATCAAAGCAATGGATCACTTTAAACAGGTAGTCTACTCAACTATAGTGTGACTTTGGATACAACTTGACAAAACAAATACATGAGGTAAATTGCTCCTGACAAATGCAATAATAATGTATGTTGCTATGACAGTTAAGATTCTTCTGTCTCTATAAACTGATACTGAACACATACATTACATCCTTCTACTCTTACAATTTGCTGCAGGGTTATGGAACAGATCGAAAGCAAAGTATGAATTATTCCCCATTGTATGTATACCATGCCAACATACGAATGTAATGTTTACAATATGTAGCTTTTCATGTGATTGACTCGGTTCATGACTGTGGGTGGGTCCAGTGCAGTGGGTAGTCAGTAGTCATTTTTAGTCAGTTGGTCCAGACTGTAGACTTTGGGGGAGGGCAGAGGAAATGGAAGTTTAAAACTCCCCCTGTATCCCACTCTGCATTCCAACCCCTGTCTTTCTCTAAATTTTAGAGACCGAGTGTGGGAGAAGACGAAGTGTAGAGGGGGAGGAGATTGGCATCTGTGAGAAAAGCCCGATTGCAGCAGAAGACAGGGCTGCTGAGGGTTACAGAACCAGCCACTTGGCCCCTGGAACTGAAATTTGCAATCTAAGGTAAGTCGCAATATCAAGGCTTTGAACTTGACTTGACAGTCTTGATAAATCTTTGGTTATAGTGATATCTATTGTGTTTTTGCTTTGATTTAACAGTGACACAAATATACTATATACCAAAATCATTATGTGTGTTTTGAAATATATACTTTTAAAATGGTTATTCTCAATCTAGAGTGTAATGTTATCAGAGTCAATGTACTTTGTTTTCACGGCACGGTTCCCTTTCAGCCACTCACTCGGTGTAACATACTATGAGGAGTCAATGTCAATGACCGATCATATTCACCTGATGAAAACTGAAATCACGCCCAACAGGCCAATGGATGCTGAGCCTGCCCTCGGAAGCCTTCCTGGTTATAATACCAGGCTCGCATTCATTTCCTCAATTCTTCGCTCCTCAGCTCACCTAAAGGGAGAAAGGGTCACACAATCTACAAACTTTTCAAGGACACAAAGATTGCAATTTTCGGCTTCAACTTAGGTGTCTGTTATTGGGGAGAGAGTACTGGTACCACTAAATGTTATGAGTTTTGGGTGTTGGTATTGGTTTTTGTGTTTGATAAATGTCAACTTCTTTCTGTTCTTTCTGCTCTGCTTGTTCAGCTAATGCTTCCTTGCTTGGGTAGGATTTTTGTTTGCTAAAAACCCACTACTTTCTGCTCTGCTTGTGTAACCAGTGCTTCCTTGCTTGAGTAAGATGGCCAGTGGTAAGAGTAAAGGCTAACCAGCTGAGTTTTAACCTCCGACCGTACCCTAGGGCATACTCACAAGTGTTGTCCTGTTTGCCTGGGGTGGAAATACGCTCAGTAGGCCTTTGGGTCGGACCAGTGAAGGGTCTTACGATGAAACCAGTGAAGGGTGTTCCGATGAAACCAGTGAAGGGTCTTCCGATGAAACCAGTGAAGGGTCTTACGATGAAACCAGTGAAGGGTCTTCCGATGAAACCAGTGAAGGGTCTTCCGATGAAACCAGTGAAGGGTCTTACGATGAAACCAGTGAAGGGTCTTACGATGAAACCAGTGAAGAGTCTTACGATGAAACCAGTGAAGGGTCTTCCGATGAAACCAGTGAAGGGTCTTCCGATGAAACCAGTGAAGGGTCTTCCGATGAAACCAGTGAAGGGTCTTACGATGAAACCAGTGAAGGGTCTTACGATGAAACCAGTGAAGGGTCTTCCGATGAAACCAGTGAAGGGTCTTCCGATGAAACCAGTGAAGGGTCTTCCGATGAAACCAGTGAAGGGTCTTACGATGAAACCAGTGAAGGGTCTTCCGATGAAACCAGTGAAGGGTCTTACGATGAAACCAGTGAAGGGTCTTACGATGAAACCAGTGAAGGGTCTTACGATGAAACCAGTGAAGGGTCTTACGATGAAACCAGTGAAGGGTCTTACGATGAAACCAGTGAAGGGTCTTACGATGAAACCAGTGAAGGGTCTTACGAGCCTGGTTGGCTCAAGGGCAGCTCTGGGGCAGCCTAAAGCCCCAGCTTTGGATTTGGTGGTGGAGAGTGAACCATTGGTGGTTAATCCACCTTTGATTGAGCTGTGTCGTCGGGTGGCAGATCACCTGGAGATGGATTGGGTGTCTTCTCCCCCGCAGCAGAGTTCCTCCAGGTTTGGGAGAAGGTACCTCCTGTCCCTTCAGCGCAGTGAAGCATCACTTACCCCTGTATAAAGATTTTCGCCGATGAGCTAAAGGCGACCTGGGATTCCCCTCATTCAGCCAGGCTGGTGCTACCAGGTTATAGCGAGTTAGTGATTGTAGAGGGTATGAAGAGGGCGGGGCACATTTGCAGTCTGATGGATGGAAAACTGGTGAGAAACTGAGCTCCAGATGCTAACAACGGGGCTAATCCTAGCAGGGTGCTTACGAATAAACCGTGCCGGCAGATCAGATGGACAAAGTGTACCAGGGTGAGGGGTGTGCCGGCCCGGTCATTGAATGTGGTCACAATGCTGCAGATGTATCATATCGATTTGCTGCAGGAGCTGAATGCGACTGTGGAGGTGGGGAAGCCAGTTTCAGAGCTTCTCAACAAAATCCGTGCTACGGCTGATTTTGTGCTGCGTCTGTCCCACTGTACTATCCTAGTTGGGGGGAAAGTATGGTAGCAGCGGTGGTGGCTCAGCGGCACCTCTGGTTGACATTGTCCTGGATTCCTGAGAGGGACAGGCATATGTATTTTGATGAGCCAGTTTCACCAAAAGGTTGTTTAGCTTGGCTATGGAGTTCTAACAGGCCCCTTTCAGGGAGAAACAAAAACAGGATGTAGCTCTACGGGTCTTTTTCTAATGAAGATCCTTCACCGGGGCACCTCGGCAGTTCCCGAGGCGTGATGGGAAGGGTCTAGGCCAGAGGCAGGATGCTCCAGGCCAGGGGGCGGCTTCGAGGTTCTGGGCAGTGGCGGACGTCTTGGCACAGGCGCCATGCTTGGTCAAAGGAGACCAGGGTGAAAGAAGCAGACCTCACAACCCTAGCTGGAGGAGGCGTGTTTTTGGGGCCCTCACCAAGCATTTACGGTGACAACAGTGCTCCCAAGTGGCTCGGTCAATGGGGGCAAGTTACTTGTTGCCAAAGTCCCCAAACCCGGTGTGATCCGGGTATCAGAACGGCAGTACCATGAAAGCACATTGTTTCTACCCAAGATTCCTCGGTGTTCAGGGGCATTGAGAGTGTGGTATCGTCCAGGTGTGTGCATTCCGCACATTCAGACGCACGGTTGTGGTGGATATGAAAACAAGCATGACAACAAAAAAAATATTTTCCCTATCATTCAGGAGATAATGTTTAGGAAACTGGCAGCGTGATCTGTCCAGTGGCTGGCATGCACAGTTTCACTGGTTAATGAGGACGGCGACGAGGGGGTACTGTCTGCAGTTCGCTGTGCATCCTCCTCCTTTTCGTGGCATCATTATGTCAATGGTCCCCGAGGTCCTAGCGTCTATCTTGAGAGAGATTTCCTCTCTCAAAAGCAGGCTATTCGGGTGGTCCCTATGTCTGAAGTACAGAGCGGTTGGTACAGCCGGTACTTCTTAGTTCCCAAGAGAGATGGAACGTTGTGTCCCATCCTGGACTTCTGTGTTTTTAAACAAGCACCTCAAGGTTTGCAAGTTCAAAATGCTCACACTCCTCTGGCTATTGTTGTCTGTGCGTCCCATCGATTGGTTCAAATCCGTAAATCTGAAGGATGGGTATTTTCATGTGGCTAAACATCCTCCTCACAGAAAGTTTCTGAGGTTTCATTTCGAGGGTGTGGCCTATGAGTTTCTGGTCCTGCCTTTTGGGCTCTCCCTATCACCCGCACCTTTTCTGTGGTGGTGGAGCCGGCTTTGGCACCGGTGTGTTGCCAGGGCTATGAGTATTGGCCTATCTGGGTGATTGGCTGGTCGTAGCGGTGTCGAGGGAACCGGAGGAGCTCCACACATTGGTTTCCCATATTCAGTCTCTGAATCACAAGAAAAGTTGTTTGACGCCGGCTCAGCGCATTCAGTTTCTGGGTGTCGTTCTGGACTCGGTTCTGAATCATGCGTTTTTGTCCCAACAGAGGAGGGTCGCATACCGGCTCTGTCTGGCAAGGTTTCAGCTAGAGCACTCTGTGCCTTTTCGCTTGTGCCTGATGACCTCTATGATAGCTCTGGTGTCTCTGGGACTTCTGTTGATGCGACTGTTTCAGTGTTGGGTTCAAGGTATCCCCGTGGTGCCTAAGGGACCCGTGACTGCTGTTGCAGGGGATTCTCATGGGCCAGGTAGTGTTCAGCAGGGTGATCACGACAGATGCATCCTTACTGGGATGGGGAGCGCTGTGTGTGGGCTACTCGGAAAGAGGAATTTGGTCAACAGCGCAAAGAGCGCAGCATATCAATTACCTAGAGCTCCTGACTGTTTTGCTAGCGCTGAGGTGTTTCCTTTCGATGTTGGAAGGCCAGAATGTGATGGTAAGGTCCAACAACAGGACGGTGGTGGCGTACATCAACAGGCATGGGGGTGGCAAGGTCTCTCTCACTCCTACACATGGCCTGTTATCTGCTCGAATGGAGCAGTGCGCATTTCCTGTTGCCCAGGGCGACGTATCTTCCTGGATCTCTCAACGTGGGTGATAGAGAATCATTGTACCATCTAAACCGCTGTGAAATATATTTTTCATAAGCACAAATATTGTATTTTCAGCTGTTTCAAGCTGGTGTACAAAATCACACAAAAAAGATGCAAAAACTAAACTTATGAACTGGAAGCATAGAAATAGTGCACATAGAACAGATCTACCGCTTCTTAAACTTGCTTTCAATGAGAATGACAGATCTATAACACAGATGTGAATTTGGTCAGGTCTCCCAAAAAGTTACATATTGCAGCTTTAAGTGTGTGTTATTGAACAGTAAGTTGCATTTCATGTCACTGTTTACATTATATTAGTCATGCACATGTCGAGTTTAGCACATAATATTTCCCTCAGAGTTTACTCTGTGTAATCCTGTGTAGTCAGCAGCTAAATGTGTTAATAAGCTAAGTAAGCTAGCATTGTGTATCTGTAGCACTTCATATTGTGCATATGCATAGAGAACATGTGTATAGCATCATTCCCTTAGTTACCGCTTACATGCAAGTTCTGACTGAAAACTGGTGTAAGCAGACCACTATCTCAAATCTACTGCTGATAATCTGAATAATCCTTCCAAATCTTGGCAAGTAGTTGTAAATCTGACATCCTAGAGGTGTGCCTCAAGGATCAATTTTAGGTCCACTGTTGTTAAGTATCTACATCAACAACATTGGGAGACATTGAGACAGCTGATGTACATTTTTATGTGGATGACACTGTTCTCTATTCAAGCAGCAGTAGTTTGACTTTGGCTTAAAAACGAACTCAAATGGCTTTTAACATCATTCAACAGAATCTGTACGATTTGAAGCTTGTTCTGAATTGCTCTAAAACAAAATACATGTTATTTTTCCAATACTAAACACTCTGAAAATCATGTCATTACTACCTTGAAAAGGAAGTCTACAGAGCAAGTAAAGACAAATATCTAGGAGTTTGGGCGGATGAGAAGCTGAGCTTCACTAATCATGTTGAGGGCCTGGTAAAGAAGATCAAATTGAGAACAGTTTTTTTCCAGGCTTGTTTTTCTTTGGAGGCCAGATAAGAGCTGCTACGGTGTACATTCCTGTCTATCTTCGACTACCGTGATGGTATTTATATGCAGACCTCAAGCACTACCCTGAAGGCACTTGATTCCGTGTATCACGCAGCTCTTAGGTTTATTACTGACCAAAAGCGTCTGACACGCCACTGTGACCTCTATAGTGCTGTCAGCTGGTCTTCGCTGACTCTACGTCGGCTTTAACATTGGTATGCTATGATCAATAAGGCCATTTTTGGAAGACTGTCACTTGATCTCTGTTCTTATTTGACAAGGTCAGAACATAAATACCAGTTACAGTCTCACTCCTACTTACTTCTAACGGTCCCTAAAATCAGAACGGATCATTGCAAAAAAGTGTTTTAACTACTCAGCTCGGTGGTCTTGGAATTCTCTCCAGAACAGCTTGAAACCCCAGGATCTTCTTACTGAGGAATGTGATTGTCATTCGGACTTGATGCGGTGGTACATTGGATTTACTAGTTCATCTATGGCGCTTGTATGTCTCTGTCATTTAAATGCATTTGTGTCTTCCTAAAAACAAACCTATGTGCCTATGTCTGTAAGTTGTTACAGTTGGTCTGATATTTGTCCGTGGTAGTCCTTTATTAGTGGACAACGGGTCACAACAATAACCGTCATTTCAGTCATACTGCATGAGGAGTTATTGTACACCCGTCTATTAAATGGATGTATGCTTTTGCACACTATTTGGGTTAAGATAGCACTTTAGCGTGCCTTTCCAGTGTATTAATCCAGTTAGCATTTCGTAGTTAGTCAAGCCTAACATGGCGCCGGCGCATGTTACTTCGGTGATTGTGTTGTGTCCCACCCTTTCCGATGTCTTTATGGGATTCAGTGAGATTCCATCCATTCGGTTATTAGTAATGGTGTAGTCATTCATGTGTTATTGCCAACTAGTGGTGCTTTAGTTTAAGCCTTTCATGTGTAATAACCTGTTATAGTGATGTCATATAGTCCATATTTGTCATGCAATGTCATTGTATAATAGCTGTATATCATTCCTGATTTTGATGGCACTTTAGTTATCTGCTTCCTCCTATAGGAAAACCACACATACACACACATCCACACACGCCTTCACACCCAAGTGTGCCTTGTGTCAAGCCGTAGCTCTGTACACGCTGTGCTGCCTTCATACGATGCTGTTACATACGGTCTATCTTGAAGTAAACTGCAAGTCAACTATTCACTGTGTCTTCCCATCAGTGCATCCTGACCGAGGCCCAGATGCAAGCACGCCCATACCAAACCAGCAACCTAAGAATAATACACCTTTAGCCCTCCACTACATTGTGGTCCGTTCAAACCTGGTTAAAGTGTTTACTCTGATCATCCACGGCGCCATGCCTAACCTTATCCTAGTTGTAGTACCTCAGCAGAGTATTCACAGTATTCACAGTATGCACAGTATGCACAGTATTCACATGGGAAAGAAAACGACCTTCAGCCTCTTATTGAGGGAGCTGCCAAGACAACACTCCTCTCCACCCAGTCCCTTCCTCTCCAGCCAGGCCAGATGGGACACAACTCCAGACGAGTGGGAGACCTTCAGAGAGTACAGGTTCGTCCCAGACTCCCATCTGAGCCACGAGAACAGAGGGACAGTCTCACTCAGCTACGTGAGCAACAAGAAGAGACCTCATACCCCAGTCCATAGCTAGACTCTCTCTCACTAAGCCAGCCTCTACAGAGTCCTCATCCTGAGGCATCCCTGCAGCAGAGAGAGTTCTGCCGACACCACCACGGCCCGCATCAGTGCTTGCTGAGCATGTGGAGCCATCACCCAATGAAGAGGATAAGGCTTGTGATGGACAGTATGACAACTGTGAGTTGACTGACCCTCCAACGTGGCCTTCAGCATGTGATGAGTCACTTCTGCCTTGTCATCAGAGTGGCACTCCAAGCCTACAGTGCAGCTACCAAGAGCCTCCTCCAGCAGCAGCTGAATTGTCTCAGTCCCGGCACTCACCACACCTGTCTGAAGGATATTCATCCATTAGTGGTCCAGCTAAGAGACATACTGTACCTACCTATCAGCTCCCAAACATTTCCAGTGTGGAGAACCAGCCCGCTGATGGTGCCAGGGTGTATCTACCTGTCCCTGCCACTGGTTCTCATTTTGCCCTCAGCATGGGTATCCATCCTGTTCCTGACAAGGTGTTCCAGTCTGCCACCGTTAGCCAACAGTAGCCTGCAGCCAGCTGCTGTTCCAGAGTGGCCACCCTCTCCAGCTACAGAGCATCAGTCAGCAGTCAGCCATCGTGGAGCTCTAGACCACCAGTATCTCTTCCACCAGCTGTAGCCCAGGGATCCTCAGCCCCTGTCCCAGTATCTCTTCCACCAGCTGTAGCCCAGGGGCCACCACCTGTCTCTAAGCTAAGAGTCATCCCTGTTCCAGTTAGGGGGGCTTCAGAAGCCAACAACAAGCCCCCACCTGCTCCTGATGAGGCGCACAGCTCATCTCCAGCCACGGTCCCTCCCATGTTGCTAGGACTACAGTACTACAGTAAGTCTTACAGGTCCTCTTACAGATTGTATATCACCATAGTATGTCATACCGAGTGACCAACTGAAAGGGAACGTACAGTTTTGAATATAACTACTGTTCCCTAAAGGAGGGAGCGAGGTATAACATATTTTGGCCCCGCGCCGTCAGGGGGTTTGGGCTTTCTGAAGAGTGGTACTGAATTGATGAAATACATGCGAGCATCTGTATTATAGCCAGGAAGGCGGGGCTTCCGAGGGCTGTCTCGGCATCAATTGGCCCATTGGGAGTGATTTCAGTTTTCTTCAGGTGAATATGATTGGTCGTTGACTCCCCATAGTATTTTTTTGCCTCATTCCCTCCTTCAGGGAACAGTAGCTATATTCATAACTGTACATTCTCCCTCCTACTATGTTAATTCCTCAGGTTTGCTCCTCTTCGTACTAGGTAAGTACTACATAAACAGTACAGTTTACCTCAGCAGTGAAAAAGCCTAATGCCAACCCGATAAAGAATGTGACGAGACACATACCTTTTAGAATAGTCATCACCAATCCAATGGGAAAAAATCTCCCTCTCACTATTTCACGCAGGGGAACATGTATGTGTTGTATTTGAATTTAGAAAGGAGAAGAACAGTACACACACACACAGTCTGCTCTATTCTGCAACTGAATGTCTGAACCTAGTCCTCCATTGGCATTCATCCCATAAACAGGCGCTGTCAGAATGGGCCAGCTTGAATGGGCAAGCTAGAGGAGACTGCGAAATGAACTCCTCTCAAGAAATACTCTTATTCCAGCCATTTGTTGTTGAATGGTGATGCATATTAGATTATTTACAGTATGAGGATGGGGATGGGATATAACCTTGTCCTGCATTGCTTCTAGACATCTGTATATATGTGCACAGGCTCACAGGAAAGGCATACGTCTACATACAGTTGAGGTCGGAAGTTTACGTACACTTAGTTTGGAGTCATTAAAACTCCACAAATTTCTTGTTAACAAACTATAGTTTTGGCAAGTCGGTTAGGACATCTACTTTGTGTATGACACAAGTAATTTTTCCAACAATTGTTAACAGACAGATTATTTCACTTATAATTCACTGTATCACAATTCCAGTGGGTCAGAAGTTTCCATACACTAAGTTCACTGTGCGTTTAAACAGCTTGGAAAATTCCAGAAAATGATGTCATGGCTTTAGAAGTTTCTGATAGGCTAATTGACATAATTTGAGTCAATTGGAGATGTACCTGTGGATTTATTTCAAGGCCTACCTTCAAACTCAGTGCCCCTGTGCTTGACATCATTGGAAAGTCAAACAAACAAACAAATCTGGTTCATCCTTGGGAACAATTTCCAAACGCCTGAAGGTACCACGTTCATCTGTACTAACAATAGTCCGCAAGTATAAACACCATGGGACCATGCAGCCGTCATACCGCTCAGGAAGGAGACGTGTTCTTTCTCCTAGAGATTAATGTACTTTGGTGCGAAAAGTGCAAAACAATCTCAGAACAACAGCAAAGGACCTTGTTAAGATGCTGGAGGAAAAAGGTACAAAAGTATCTACATCCACAGTAAAATGAGGCCAATATCGACATAACCTGAAAGGCCACTCAGCAAGGAAGAAGCCACTGCTCCAAAACCGCCATAAAAAAGGCAGACTACGGTTTGTAACTGCACATGGGGACAAAGATCATACTTTTTGGAGAAATGTCCTCTGGCCTGATGAAACAAAAAATAGAACTGTTTGACCATAATGATCATTGTTATGTTTGGAGGACAAAGGGGGAGGCTTGCAAGCCAAAGAACACCATCCCAACCGTGAAGCACGGGGGTGGCAGCATCATGTTGTGGGGGTGCTTTGCTGCAGGAGGGACTAGTGCACTTCACAAAATAGATGGCATCATGAGGTAGGAGAAATTATGTGGATATATTGAAGCAACATCTCAAGACGTCAGTCAGGAAGTTAAAGCCTGGTCGCAAATGGGTCTTCCAAATGGACAATGACCCCAAGCATACTTCCAAAGTTGTGGCAAAATGGCTTAAGGCCAACAAAGTGCGAGCAAGGAGATCTACTAACCTAGTTATACCAGCTCTGTCAGGAGGAATGGGCCAAAATTCACCCAACTTATTGTGGGAAGCTTGTGGAAGACTACCCGAAACGTTTGACTAAAGTTAAACAATTTAAAGGCAATGCTACCAAATACTAATTGAGTGCATGTAAACTTCTGACCCACTGGGAATGTGATGAAATAAATAAAAGCTGAAATAAATAATTTTCTCGACTGCTATTATGACATGTCACATTCTTCAAATAAAGTGGTGATCCTAACTGACCTAAGACCAGGAATCTTTACTAGAATTAAATGTCAGGAAAAACCGAGTCTAAATATATTTGTCTAAGGTGTATGTAAACTTCCGATTTCAACTGTACATGTTTCTAGTCTGATTGAAATGATAATAGTAATAATAGTAGCAGCAGACAGGGGTTTCAGACAAGTGACGGGACATTTACTTCCTAAACCTACAGCATGTTGGAGCTCTGCTATGTTCTTCAAACGCAGTTCAGGCTCTCTAGATTCCCCTGACTTATTCCCCTGACTAAGATGCCTGTGGTGGGTTGATAGCTAGGCAGAGAGAGATAATCACTGCAGGCATATGTTGAGGAGCATGATGAAAGTGAACATGTTTCCCCCTGAGAGAGCGATAGAGAGAGAGAGCGATAGAGAGAGAGCGATAGAGAGAGAGAGAGCCAGAGTATTTCAGGCAACTATCTCAAGACTTTGTCTATGTCCAGGACCCCTGGGTGTGGCCTCAGTGGAAGCTCCCAGCAGCAGCCATCATGGTTCTCCTGCTCATGTCTGTGACTGTGCTGCATCTGCTCACTCTGGCCATGCTGTTCATCGCTACCATGGAGAAGGTGAGACACTCTCCACTGTTAGCCAATCTCAACAACTAACAAAGTTAGTGTGAGAGAGGTAGAACAATTATTGTTATCAATCAATAATAACAAACCTTCTGGCATTGACAACTTAGATGGAAAGCTACTGAGGATGGTAGCTTACTCTATGGCCACTCCTATCTGTCATATCTTTAATCAGAGTCTAGAGGGAGTTGCACCACTGCACCATTCGGGGGGCTCACGAATGGTGCAGCGGTCTAAGGCACTGCATCTCAGTGCTAGAGGCATCACTACAGACCCTGGTTTGAATCCAGGCTGTATCACAACCGACCGTGATTGGGAGTCCCATGACTGGGAGTCCCATTGTACGGTGCACAATTGGCCCAGCGTCGTCCAGGTTTAGCCTATGTAGACCATCATTGTAAATAAGACTTTGTTCTTAACTGACTTGCCTAGTTAAATAAAGGTTAAATAAAAATAATAATATATAAAAAATTGTCCTCAGGCATGGAGGGAAGCCAAAGGAATTCTGCTACCCAAGAGTGGTAAAACAACCTTTACTGGTTCTAACAGCAGACGTTTCTGCCAGCTCTTAGCAAACTATTGTAAAAATTGTGTTTGCCCAAATACAATGCTTTTTCTCTGACACACACACTTACCCCACCAGACATGCCACCACGGGTCTTTCACAGTCCCCAAATCCAGAACAAATTCAAGAAAGTGTACATAACTTTATGGAGACATTATTGCATGGAACTCCCTTCCATCTCATATTGCTTAAATGAACAGCAACCTTTTTTTGAAACAGATAAAGCAACACCTCACAACGACTCTCCCTTATTTGACCTAGTTATGTTGTGTGTATGTATTGATATGTAGGCCATGTGTGCCATTTTTACATGTATGTAGTTCTGTCTTTGAGCTGTTCTTGTCTATTAATGTTCTGTAATATGTCATGTTTCATGTTTTGCGTGGACCCCAGGAAGCGTAGCTGCTGCTTTCGCAACAGCTAATGGGGATCCTAATAAAATACCTAATCCGACTCTGCAGCACTCCCTTTTCCTGGCATATGTTGCTGATATGAGTATCAAAGGCTGAAGAGAGAAACTACAACAACGTTGAATATCAACCTACGGATAGCACTATGGTGCTTAAGATAAACCTACCGGGACCTTATATAATATGCAGGAATTTAATTTATGGATATTCAATCACATCGAAAGCTCTGAAGGAATCCAACAGTGGGACGTAGCCAACCCACTTTTATGATATGGGCGGATTGCCTGCTGAACTAAACCTTTCTTCTATTGTGTGTCTCGCTCTAGTCCTGGTGGGTCTGGACCGATGCTGAGATCACAGACCTCTGGTATAACTGCATTCATGACAACGCAACGGGAAACTGGCTGTGTGCTGCCTCTAATGAAAATGGTAAATAAAATAGGACGTTTTATCCAGGCTACGTGTGGTCTTTAGGATCTAGTCTACATGTGAATGAGGATGTCACTTCTTGTCACCGCTTCCCATCGTTATTCTGTGTAATTATGCCTTTGAGTGATCATGTGCATGATGTTTGTGTTTTGTGTTTCCAATGTAGTCTTTATACTCAATGTGTCTGTCTATGTGTTGTCCCAATGACATGGAGTCTTATGGCTCATCTCTTGTTCCTCCAGACTGGTTGCAGGCTGTCCAAGCCCTGATGGTCTTCTCTGTGGTCTTCTCCTCTATCTCCTTCCTGGTCTTCCTGGGTCAGCTCTTCACCTTGTCTAAAGTCGGGCTCTTCTATTTCACAGGCCTTTGTCAGGTCTTCGCAGGTACTGTACTGGACCAGAACTTACCAGTTTATGGCAGCCAGTTATTTTGTGTGTGTACTTACTGTATATTATTTTAGAGGGTTTGTCATTAACCTAGATAAGTTGCTTCCTCATTCTCTGTTAATTGTGGTTGTTGATTCACACACGTCTATTCTCTGAAGATAATTTACCCTCCCTGTCCTCTGTCTGCTTTGCTCCTTCAGGTTTCACATCATTTGCCGCCTCGCTCATCTTCACGTTCCACCGTAAGGAGATCCTGCAGGACTCTAGAGACCTAAGCATGGGTCACTTTGGCTACTGCTTCATCCTGGCATGGTCCTGTGTACCCCTCCTGCTCTTCAGTGGAGTTCTGTATGTCCACCTGCGCAAGAGGCAGTGAGCCAAGACTGACGTGAGGTCAATCAGCAGCATCATTCAATATTACTTGGTACTGTCATCCTGTTATCACTCGACTGTGGTGAACAACAACAGAGACGCAATGTACGATGAAAGAGAGGTCTTTATTTTCTCTGTAATATATTTCCAATGGGATTTACATACACTACATTACCAAAAGTATGTGGACACCTGCTCATCGAACACCTCATTCCAAAATCATGGGCATTAATATGGAGTTGGTCCCCCCCCTTTGCTGCAATAACAGCATCAACTCTTCTGGGAAGCATTTCCACTATATGTTGGAACATTGCTGGAGGGACTTGCTTCCATTCAGCCACAAGAGCATTGGTGAGATCCGGCACTGATGTTGGGCAATTATGCTTTGCTCACAGTCAGCATTCCAATTCATCCCACAGGAGTTAGATGGGGGCTCTGTGCAGGCCAGTCAAGTTCTTCCACACTGATCTCGACATAGCATTTCTGTATGGACCTTGCTTTGTGCACGGGGTCATTGTCATGCTGAAACAGGAAAGGGCCTTCCCCAATCTGTAGCCACAAAGTTGGAAGCACAGAATCGTCTAGAATGTCATTGTATGCTGTTGTGTTAAGATTTCTCTTCACTGGAACTAAGGGGCCGAGCCCAAACCATGAAAAACAGCCCCAGACTATTATTCCTCCTCCACCAAACTTTACAGTTGGTACTATGCATTGGGGCAGGTAGTGTTCTCCTGGCATCCACCAACCCCAGAGTCGTCCATCGGACTGCCAGATGGTGAAGAGGGATTTATCACTCCAGAGAATGCGTTTCCACTGCTCCAGAGTAGTCAAATGGCGGAAAGCTTTACACCACTCCAGCAGACGCTTGGCATTGAGCATGGTGATTTTAGGCTTGTGTGTGGCTGCTCGGGCATGGAAACCAATTTCATGAAGATCCAGACGAACAGTTCTTGTGCTGACGTTGCTTCCAGAAGCAGTTTGGAACTCGGTAGTGAGTGTTGCAACTGAGGACAGAATTTTTATAAGCTACGCCCTTCAGCACTCGGCGGTCCCGTTCTGTCAGCTTGTGTGGCCTACCACTTCGCGGCTGAGCCGTTGTTGCTCCTAGACATTCCACTTCACAATGACAGCACTTACAGTTGACCGGGGTAGCTCTAGCATTGCAGAAATTTGACAAACTGACTTGTTGGAAAGTTAGCATCCTATGACCGTGCCACGAGAGCTGTCAGTAAGGTCGTTCTTCTGCCAACGTTTGTCTATGGAGATTGCATGGCTGTGTGCTAAATTTGATACACCTGTTAGCAACGGGTGTGGCTGAAATAGCCATACCCACTAATTTGAATGGGTGTCCACATACTTCTATATATACAGTATATAGTGCATGTATTGTGTGCATACTATTACTGTATCTGTGAAATACACTTTTTCTCATTTAATCTATCAATTGAGTCATTTCATTTTATAGAATTTTTTTTGACTGTAGGCAATATTGCTGCGGCTTGGGTTAATTCTGTAATTTCTGTGATGAAGTATTTGATTGCATAAAATCTTCCTCATGATCAGTAAGAAAAAAAAAGGTTGTGGAGTTAATGGCTCTTGTGTGTTTAATTCCTCTGTGAAAGCTTCTTTAAATTCCTACCACATGCCCGTTGTGAAGAACTCCAGTATGCCGTACTATAATAACCTCTGTAGGGTGTGCCACTATGTTCTTTGAGCTTCAGAGACACTCCTGTGAAGGGGCATTCATAGGTAGCTACCACACTCACACCACAACATTACTATCTTACTCTAAAAAAAAAAACACTTTATGGTCGAATAACATCATTAGCTGACTGTTCCACTTTGTAGAAACCCGTATCTCGTGACATCATTCTGAGCATGGATGGTGGAAATTCGATGAGAGTCAATAGAAGGTGTGGGAAGAGAGGACTGCCCCCAGCGAGGCTTCCCCAGGCAGTCAGTGGGACTCCAGTCCTGCTCCTGTGGCTAGCAGACCTGCCCGTCTGGCTGGACCGGTCTCAGGAGTCAACTATGAAGTGAATGAAAAGGTTTTCTTTCATCACCACATAATAGATAACACAAAGGAAGAAATATTACATACACTCTCTGTAGGGAGTCACCTAAAAACTGCTTTATTTTGGAAGATAGCCACACAGAATCCACAAGTTGGAACACAAGTTGACATGAGGATTTGAAAGTTGTCCGCTGTGCACTTCAGGGTAAGAAGTGGCGATTCTCTCGAGGAAACAGGGTCGTGACCCGATCGTGGCTGCGAGAGACTGAAAGGATCTGTCAGCAGAGCAGAACGCTTGGAGCAGAGAGAGAGGCAATGTGAGCAGAGAGAGAGGCAACGTGAGCAGAGAGAGAGGAGGAAGGTGAGAGTGAGGGAGGAGTTGTACGAAAGGGGGAGGAAGAAGATAAGAGAATCTGTTATAAGTTGGAGGTAATCAGTCTTCATATTTTAGGACATGAAGTGTGAGTGTGAAGGGTGAGTTGTCTTTTTCTATCACCACTATCATTATTTCATTGTTTTTAGTGGTTATGATCTCTTTAGTGATTATATATCATAACTCACTCAGAGCTATTTGTTCCTTACGTCAACAAGGACTTGTGACTTGTTTGTGAAAGGCTGGGAACTTTTTTTGCCTGTGTTTTCAAGATCGTTCCCTTGAAGATATATCGGTGTCCTTACCTTATTTAACTGATTCTGGACAATGCTTTCAATGAGATCTAATGCGAGAATCAAGATTCATTGGTGACTGCGTTTCTCTCAGAGTAAACAGAGGTAGTGAAAAGGAGACTTCTACCGCACACAATTGTCCAGTAACAAATAGCATATCATCACCAGCTAGTGTAATTGGTGTCATGATTTTGGCTGGACCTGTGCTGCCCTAGTAGTGCTTGTAGGTGGGGGTGTACCCCCCCCCCCCCGCAGAGTTCAAAAGACAACCCTCATTCCCAAAGACCGAGGAGGCTACATACTGTTCGGCCATGTCAAACTCCCAGGAACAGAGTCTGAATAAGGATGTGATATTTCTGCCGATGTCTGAGTCCAGCCCGGAGTACCTTCACTGCGAGAGGGAGCGCTATGCGCTAGAACGCCTGCTGAGTGCGGGCCCCGAGGCCTTCTACACCACGCTGAGTGCAGAGCACCTCGTCCCCTTCCTCTCCCCAGAGGAGGTGAACCAGATCAGTGGCAGGGTCAAGGACTACCATAGCAGCTATGAGGAGTTGGAGGGGGCTGAGGAGGGTGGCAACTCAGGTGTGCAAGACCTCTCCGCCAGGTACTTCCCCACCCACTCAGACACCCCTGCACCGTGCCTGGAGCTGGGCTGGCCTGAGGGGGTCAC
Organism: Oncorhynchus mykiss; assembly: GCF_057628025.1. Lineage (NCBI taxonomy): Eukaryota > Metazoa > Chordata > Actinopteri > Salmoniformes > Salmonidae > Oncorhynchus > Oncorhynchus mykiss. Next base: position 38,396,073 of record NC_143028.1, on the reverse strand, counting down.
CTGGGTGGGAATGGGACACGCCATGGTCTACACCAGCCCACCTGCAGATGAACAACCTCCTGTCAGAGAGATCATCAGAAGACTACTGCAGGGGGCTAGCAAGGTATGTCTGAATGATTGAAGATGATATACTTTTAAGGCACAAAAATATAATCAGGCCTACATGCACTTGGCACATCAGTAAAAATATTGGATTGTATGATGATTATTTGTAGCGGATGGCTGAGTTCATCGCTACTGGCTTTAATGAGACCTAGAGGTGCTGTCAAGCCGGATCCAGAAATGCCTTTTCTTTGCTGGGTCAGTGTTGTTAATGGTGCCTCTTCAGTATGTTGTGTTAGGGTTTGCGACCTGGTCAGGGAGAAATATCCACTCTGTCACGTATTAATATTCCTCTGACAGAGTGTCTGCTGTACAGGTTGTTGCCATGGTGACAGACAGACTGACAGATAGCACTGTGATTGGGGATCTACGCACTATCGCTTCCCGGGGAGTCCCTGTTTACATTGTCCTGAACCAGAGATCCAGCCAGGAGAACCTCCCCCCTCACAGGCTGAGGCATCCGGTGAGTAACTACACCATATAAGGACTACAGACTCTGACTCCTGATGTCATTCATACCACTTAGCCAATCCCACATACCTTGTTAATTCACACAGTACCAAAACAACAGCTCAACATTTTAATAATCTTTGTCACAGTGCATCAGGTTTCATAAAAGCAGTATGAACTTTGTGAAAGGGGAGTCATTAACCTGACATCTGGCTCTTGAGAAGCTGATGCACACCCAGGCTGACTAGTCTCTGGTAACTCCTTTTTTTGGGCATTTGTGGAATGTATCTGGGTGAAGCAACACAACTGAACAGGTTGTTCTGCATTTACTTTGTCAGTCTGTGCATCTCTTGGTGTGGCTCACGTCACGTCTGTGGTAATGATATACAAGACAAAGGATATTATGGTGGACTACAGGAAAAGGAGGACTGAGCACACCTCCATTCTCATCGATGGGGCTGTAGTGGAGCAGGTTGAGAGCTTCAAGTTCCTTGGTGTCCACATCACCAACAAACTAACATGGTCCAAGCACACCAAGACAGTTGTGGAGAGGGCACAAGAAAACCTATTCCCCCTCAGAAGACTGAAAATATTTGGCATGGGTCCTCAGATCCTCGAAAGGTTTTATAGCTGCACCATCGAGAGCATCCTGACGGGTTGCATCACTGCCTGGTATGGCAACTGCTCAGCCTCCGACCGCAAGGCACTACAGAAGGTAGTGCGTACGGCCTAGTACGTCACCAGGGCCAAGCTTCCTGCCATCCATGACCTCTATACCAGGCGGTGTCAGAGGAAGGCCCTAAAAATTGTCAGACTCCAGCCACCTGAGTCATAGACTATTCTCTCTGCTACCGCACGGCAAGCAGTACTGGAGCAAAAAGTCTAGGTCCAAGACGCTTCTCAACAGCTTCTACACATTTCCTCAATTACCTCGACTAACCGGTGCCCCCACACATTGACTCTGTACCGGTACCCCCCTGTAGCCTCGCTATTGTTATTTTACTGCTGCTCTTGAATTATTTGTTACATTTATTTCTTACTTTTTTAAGGTATTTTTTCTTAAAACTGCATTGTTGGTTAAGGGCTTGTAAGTAAGCATTCCACTGTAAGGTCTACACTTGTATTCGGCGTATGTGACAAATAACATTTGATTTGATGTATACTGTATATTCTGGCAGTATTTAAGTAAATTCAAAGTCTATGTCTGAATCGACAGGGTTGAAATAAAGTTGATTACCTTGTATTCTGCACTTCACAGAATATACAGGTTCGTGTTCTTGGAGGAAAGACCTTCTGTTCGCGGGAGGGAAAGATAGTGATGGGGGAATTGAAGGACAACTTCCTCCTGGTGGATTTGGAGACCGTGGTTAATGGCAGCTACAGGTAAAGCAGCTAGGTGCTCTCCACAGGTTATAACTTTTAACATACTCAGTTACCCTCTGACATCAAATAACAGCTTGTTATTGTGTTCACTAGCTTCACATGGTCAGACGCCCACCTGCACCGGCAGCTGGTGACGGTGCTGAGTGGCCCGGTAGTGGAATCCTTTGACCGAGAGTTCCGGATCCTCTTTGCAGCCTCACTTCCAGTTCCAGACACATGGAAGACCACCAAGGCCCCAATAGATGAGCCCCATCACCACTCAGTGCTCCTGGACCTCAACAACCGGCCCAAGTCTTTCCCCATGGAGCCTATCAACAGCCCCCCTCCTCCCCCACCTGCAGACTACACCCTGGATTGGGAGGCCCTGGGCGTCATCCACAGAGGAAGTCCTGTCAATCAACACGGTGAACCCATGGACATGAATGTGAACATGGAGAAACCATTGCAACATTTTACAGCAGTGAACAAAAAGCCACCTTTTGGGGAGGAGTTTTGTCCGAAGGAAGTTGATCACCTCACAACTACGCATGCATACGAGGGGAGGTATGTGTGATGAAACCAGAGGGATTGCCACAATGTGATTTCCATACCTGTTTTTATGCCACAGAAGGCCAGATTTCCTAACCATTTGAAACCAGTGAAAGGTTTTTGATCCGCCCGTGTACGGCTCTAAAGTGTACAAAAAAGTCAGTTTCGTGCACTCAGGTTTGATCGTTTACCTTTCATTCCCTTCTAAACATGTGTCAACAGGTGCAAACATGGCCCTTGTGTCAACGCAGGCCCATATTGTTGTGAGCTTCGGGGTGTAGAAACCTAGAACATATGAAGCCAGTCATAGAACGCACGTAATGTGTGATTGTATGTACTGTGAGCCACTGTCTTGGTTGTATTTGCTCTCTGTGTCACCTTTATCTGTAATACTTTTATCTTGTGGGGACAGTAGCAGTTTCTGTATGATCGGTGCTCAGGTCATTTTGTTCTTTTCACGTTACAGAATATGGGCCAACAATGTCAGTTCGGAGAGTGAAATTCAGCTGGATAATCAAACGACTTTTAAGTGAGTCCATTTTTGGGAAGTATGAGACTCATACATGCTCGGTTTGCAATGTTTTTTTGGCATATCCTTAAGAAGAGAATGAGTTTTATTCAGAATAACTCTCCACAATACTTTGAGTAGCAATGTTATAACACCTGTCTGGTTTCGGATGATCTTGCAGCGGAGATTTACCCTCTCAGGAAGAGAACCAGCCGTCCGCTGAAACAGAAACCCAACACAGGTGTGTAACGCTGTGATAATTGTGACTATAATTGTGATTGTGAATTCACTTTCAGAACTTTCCAATTAATTAAATGGATACATTACCATAGTAAACCTAGCCATACTTTTGTCAGTAAATAGTACTAAAATGTAATTATTCTCTTGAAGGGTCCAACTCAAAACATATGGCATACACCTCTCCAAACAGAGGAGCTCTGAAGTTGATGAGAAAGAGTCTGTGGGGCCCAGTGAAAACAAAATGGAGACAGGCCCACGAGAAGAAGCTGTGGGCTTTCCCTCCAGAGAGAGAAGAGATCGTCCAACTAGAAGGGAAGATGTTATGGCAGAGGAGTTAGGCACAGAGGCAACTGAATCTAGAGTCAACTCTGGTGCTGATAGCCCCTCTATATCTAGGGTGAGCCTCTGGTTTATAAATATACACACAGTCCCACTGCTACTGATTCATCCTGTATGGAAATACGAATCTGTCTCATTTGGAGTACAATAAAATCAAATACTGTTAGATGTTAAAGGACAGAGTATGGACAGTGAAGGTTTGCCTTTCTCTTATGCAGAGACCTCTGATATTGAAGGTGCCTCAAAGTGAAAGCTTCAGCTCTTTGAGTGACATCATGAGGAGGCTGCGGCCTCGTCAGAGCTCTTCAACCCAGCTAAGGAGGGGTGCTAAGACCACCGTGTCAGAACTCAGCAGTTCCATGATGGACCTGAGTGTGATGCATACAGACGCAGGCTTTAAAGAGAAGGGACCATCAGTACCACAAGCCAGTGTAAGTGTATGTATGTATGTATGTATGTATGTATGTATGTGTGTGTGTGTGTGTGTGTGTGTGTGTGTGTGAGAGCAAGATAAAAATAGAGACCATCTACTGAGACATTCCCTGGTTTTCTCTTTTTCCGACAGTACTTTTCTGACCCTATTCGAATGACCCCAGCCTTCGCCCTGATGAGGAAGAGGAATGATGAGTTTAAAACGGGGATCCTTAGGCCTCCCAAAACCTTTCTGCCTCCTACCACCAGGCCTCGCAGTGGCAGTGTTGGACTCCAGAGGGACTGGAGAAGGCCACAGAGTGACTGGGATCTAGGGAAGGAGGATAGAAAGTGATTGAGTGAAGAGGATGGAAGAGAACGGGGAAATGTCACGATGCGAATGGGACAGACAATGGTAGCTGCATTGAGAGAAGAGTCTAGTGTTGAATCACATGGACAAAATTGATGTGCAACTTCAGTGAAAATGCTTACTGTATTTAGCTGGAAGATGAAGCAGGGAAGCCATCTGTTAATGACAGCCAGTTTGAAATGTATTGTAATGTAACGTAATGGATGTGACCAATGTAAACTCAGTTGATCATCTCTCATAATACAGACGTCCTACAAGATGGTAAAATGCTCAGCAGAACAAATCTAAACAGCCACAGTTTTCATGGTTTCAGGCCCCACACAAATGTATACATACAGGTCGATGACTAGAACAATAGATTTCTTGACATATTAATTTGTTTCTTATGGAATATTGGATTAGGACGGTTTTTCATTATATGTCAAACTGAATAAAATAACCTTTCATAATGTTAATTCACACAGGTTGATCTGTTTAATATAACTTTCAATCCTATGATATTTAGTTTATTATCATGATTAACTATATCTCTGTCCTCGCAAATATAATATATCTTATAGTCCAGGGAAGACAAAAAATATATATATTTTCCATAGAATATACACTGCTCAAAAAAATAAAGGGAACACTTAAACAACACAATGTAACTCCAAGTCAATCACACTTCTGTGAAATCAAACTGTCCACTTAGGAAGCAACACTGATTGACAATACATTTCACATGCTGTTGTGCAAATGGAATAGACAGCAGGTGGAAATTATAGGCAATTAGCAAGACACCCCCAATAAAGGAGTGGTTCTGCAGGTGGTGACCACAGACCACTTCTCAGTTCCTATGCTTCCTGGCTGATGTTTTGGTCACTTTTGAATGCTGGCAGTGCTTTCACTCTAGTGGTAGCATGAGACGGAGTCTACAACCCACACATGTGGCTCAGGTAGTGTAGCTCATCCAGGATGACACATCAATGTGAGCTGTGGCAGGAAGGTTTGCTGTGTCTGTCAGTGTAGTGTCCAGAGCATGGAGGCGCTACCAGGAGACAGGCCAGTACATCAGGAGACGTGGAGGAGGCCGTAGGAGGGCAACAACCCAGCAGCAGGACCTACCTACCTCCGCCTTTGTGCAAGGAGGAGTAGGAGGAGCATTGCCAGAGCCCTGCAAAATGACCTCCAGCAGGCCACAAATGTGCATGTGTCTGCTCAAACGGTCAGAAACAGACTCCATGAGGGTGGTATGAGGGCCCGACATCCACAGGTGGGGGTTGTGCTTACAGCCCAACACCTTGCAGGACGTTTGGCATTTGCCAGAGAACACCAAGATTGGCAAATTCGCCACTGGCGCCCTGTGCTCTATACAGATTAAAGCAGGTTCACAGTGAGCACATGTGACAGACGTGACAGTCTGGAGACGCCGTGGAGAACGTTCTGCTGCCTGCAACATCCTCCAGCATGACCGGTTTGGCGGTGGGTCAGTCAATGGTGTGGGGTGGCATTTCTTTGGGGGGCCGCACATCCCTCCTTGTGCTCGCCAGAGGTAGCCTGACTGCCATTAGGTACCGAAATGAGATCCTCAGACCCCTTGTGAGACCATATGCTGCTGCTGCGGTTGGCCCTGGGTTCCTCCTAATGCAAGACAATGCTAGACCTCATGCGGCTGGAGTGTGTCAGCAGTTCCTGCAAGAGGAAGGCATTGATGCTATGGACTGGCCCGCCCGTTCCCCAGACCTGAATCCAATTGATCACATCTGGGACATCATGTCTCGCTCCATCCACCAACGCCACGTTGCACCACAGACTGTCCAGGAGTTGGCGGATGCTTCAGTCCAGGTCTGGGAGGAGATCCCTCAGGAGACCATCCGCCACCTCATCAGGAGCATGCCCAGGCGTTGTAGGGAGGTCATACAGGCACGTGGAGGCCACACACACTACTGAGCCTCATTTTGACTTGTTTTAAGGACATTGCATCAAAGTTGGATCAGCCTGTAGTGTGGTTTTCCACTTTAATGTGGAAAATCCACATCCAAATCCAGACCTCCATGGGTTGATCAATTTGATTTCCATTGATCATTTTTGTGTGATTTTGTTGTCAGCACATTCAACTATGTAAAGAAAAAAGTATTTAATAACAATATTTCATTCATTCAGATCTAGGATGTGTTATTTTAGTGTTCCCTTTATTTTTTTGAGCAGTGTATATCCCTTTCAGCCAAATAGTCATATTCTGGTTCAGTCGACAGAGGGCAGTAGTATTACGAGTATGTTCATGATATCCACAATGTGGGGATTCAGTTTCTCTGTAGAGAACTCAGACAGTGTTCTTTACCAGGAGGAAGGTGGGAGATGAGGTATGCTTGATGCTATATGAAAGAAACTTGGAGAGTGGTGGGGGCCTTCAGGTCCATTGGGGCAAACTTTGACACTAGACTGACCTGGGCAGAACACATTGAGAAAGTGGTGGGAAAGAGTAAGAAGGTGCTAAATGTGATGCGCTGTCTGACGGGGAGGGGAGGACGGCAGGAAGGGACAGAAGAGAGGAGGCTATTTTTTACAAGATTAAGGGTGGGACACAGCCAGTTGAATAAGACCATAAATGTGATAGGAAAGCATCCTACAGGAAAGTGTGATTATTGACAGGAAACAGAGACCGTGGAGCATGTATTGCTACAGTGTGGGGAGTATCAGATTGAAAGAGAGAGGCTGACATCTAGTATGAGGAAGAAGAGGATACAGGAAATAAGTTCAGAGTAGATTGAGTGGAACTTCATTAAATATAGTTTCAAATATTTTGTTTTATTATTTTAAGAGTTTAGCTTTCCCTCTCTCTGGCCCACACTCCAGTACAGTAGGTGGCGGTAACGCACCATAACGTCTCACTAGAACATCTTTGATACCGTTGGATGCCAACCGGTAAACACCAGCGAAGAAGAGGAAGAAAACAACCCGGAAGCACGTGGAAAGAAAACAAAAAAATGCGAGGCTGCTAGGAGTTGCAAACGATTATAAGTCAATTTATCGTTTGTTGAGTCACCGGAATAGAGACAACATTTTTTTGGAAGATCACATTTCTAGGCAACAGAAAAAGTTATCCCACTAGTAAGATAGCTAGCAAGCTAACGTTATTCTACTGAGCTTCTCAACATGGTTCGGGCGGTAAGGTACGTTAGCTAGATTTCTTTGTATAAACAGTTATATGCTAGACATTTGACCTTTAAATTGTCATATGAGATGCCAAGATTGTAGTCTTTATGATGTCCAGGGCACTGTTTTTCAAAAGTTATCTATATGTCGCCTATCGAATACGATCAAATGCATATGAATAGAACGGGAGTTTCCGTTCAAGTACATGTTTCGCCCGTTCTATTCATTCAATATCTATGCATTTAATCATATCCGAGAGGCGAAATCCAAATAGATTACTTTCGAAAAACTGGGCCCTGGCTTGGATGTGACAACTTAAACCCCCTGCTCCACTCAGAACCAAACGCGCCCCTCCGGTGAAGAAGACGGAACAGTTTGACGAAGATGACCCTAAAGCATACAAGGACATGCCTGTCCCAGATAAGGTAGTCTATATATGTTATGGAGAAGCCTGTGTGACTAGAAGTGTGATTAACTTCACATGTTATCAACATCTGCACAATGTTGATGGGCAACTATGCTTATGGAGCTTGTCCCTTACTTGACCAAGAGTTGTTTGTCATTGTTGCTGTTGACCGATTTTTGAAAGTTTCCGTTCAACCTCCTTTTAACGTACAATCTTTTTAAGAGATCCTCGCAGTATACGAAGGACAAGGTCGACGAGTTCCACGATGACAAAATCTCGGTGAGTCTCCCATCTGTATATTTGAAGAGTTCAACTTCTTAACCCTGGTTATCTTTTTAACCCTACTCCGTCTTAATGTTGCGTATGTTTGCCACTATAGAAACTCATGGCACGTGGTGTTCAGATGGACAGTGACCAGGAAGATGGTGATGACGAGGTGAGTCAAAGGCCAACAACTGGAGGTGAGCAGTATCTAATAGAGCAGAACTTGAATGACTTACCCGTGCAAACGTCACATTGAGCCGATGAGTGTCGTGTGGTTTGCAGGAGGAAGTGATGGCTCTGGACCTCACTGACTCAGAGGATGAAGAGGAGGAGGAGGAAGAAGAGGCTGATATGGACAGTGATCTGGAGGGGAAGAAGGATTATTGTAATTATACAGCCCAATGTCAACCTACTATAGCAGTTTTTGTACCCACTCAACTATTAACCTGTTTTTTTTCTGCGTGTGTATTTTGCTGAATTAACATATTAAATGTGGTTGTTTTCTCCTAGATCTCCCCAATGATATGGCATGGGGAAACAGGAAGAAGATGTTCTATGACTCTGACTATGTGGCTGCCAGTGAGTATTTCACATTTTATTCATTAATATTATTGAGACCTGTTACCTGTAGTCTTTTATGATTCCTGAATGTTTATATCTGGTTGATGTAGTTACGTTTGTTCGACGTAGGCTGTTTCCTTGAAACGACTCACTTTTTTGTTTGTTGCAGAGGGGAAATCTCAGCAAGACGCAGAGGCAGAGGATGAAGAGGAAGAGGAAGAAGCTAAGAATATTCAGAGACGATTGGCTGCCGATCTTAGCGAGGAGGACTATGATCTTAACCTCCTTCAGGTATACATTATCAGCAACAAAGTATAGAGTTGAAGTCGGATGTTTACATAGACTTAGGTTGGAGTCATTAAAACTCGTTTTTCAACCACTCCACAAGTTTCTTGTTAAGAAACTATAGTTTTGGCAAGTCGGTTAGGACATCTACTTTGTGCATGACACAATTAATTTTTCCAACAATTGTTTACAGATTTCATTTATAATTCACTGTGTCACAATTCCAGTGGGTCAGAAGTTTACATACACTAAGTTGACTGTCCTTTAAACAGCTTGGAAAATTCCAGAAAATGGTGTCATTGCTTTAGGAGCTTCTGATAGGCTAATTGACATCATTTGAGTCAATTGGAGGTGTATTTGTTGAAGTATTTTTCACGGCCTACAATCAAACTGTGCCTCTTTGCTTGACATCATGGGACAATTAAAAGAAATCAGCCAAGACCCCATAAAAAAAATGATTGACCTCCACAAGTCTGGTTGATCCTTGGGAGCAATATCCAAACGCCTGAAGGTACCACATTCATCTGTACAAACAATAGTACGCAAGTATAAACACCATGGGACCACGCAGCCGTCATACCGCTCAGGAAGGAGACGCGTTCTGTCAACTAGAGGTGAACGTACTTTGGTGTGAAAAGTGCAAATCATTCCCAGAACAACAGCAAAGGACCGTGTGAAGATGCTGGAGGAAACGGGTACAAAAGTATCTATATCGACATAACCTGAAAGGCCGCTCAGCAAGGGAGAAGCCACTGCTCCAAAACCGCCATTAAAAAAGCCAGACTACGGTTTACAACTGCACATGGGGACAAAGATCGTACTTTTTCGAGAAATGTCTGATGAAACAAAAATAGAACTGTTTGGCCATAATGCCCATCGTTATGTTTGGCGGAAAAGGGGGGAGGCTTGCAAGCCGAAGAACACCATCCCAACCGTGATTCACGGGGGTGGCAGCATCATGTTGTGTGAGTGCTTTGCTGCAGGAGGGACTGGTGCGCCTCACAAAATAGATGGCATCATGAGGACAGAAAATGATGTGGATATATTGAAGCAACATCTCAAGACATCAGTCAGGCAGGAAGTTAAAGCCTGGTCGCAAATGGGTCTTCCAAATGGACAATGACCCCAAGCATACTTCCAAAGTTGTGGCAAAATGGCTTAAGGACAACAAAGCCAAGGTATTGGAGTGGCCATCACAAAGCCCTGACCTCAATCCGATAGAAAATGTGTGGGCAGAACTGAAAAAGCATGTGTGAGCAAGGAGGCCTACAAACCTGACTCGGTTACACCTGCTCTGTCAGGAGGAATTGGACAAAATTCACCCAACTTATTGTGGGAAGCTTGTGAAAGGCTACCCAAAATGTTTGTCTCAAGTTAAACAATTTAAAGGCAATGCTACCAAATACTAATTGAGTGTATGTAAACTTCTGACCCACTGAGAATGTGATGAAAGAAATAAAAGCTGAAATAAATCATTCTCTTCTATTATTCTGACATTTCACATTCTTAAAATAAAGTGGTGATCCTAACTGACCTAACACGAGGATTAAATGTCAGGAATTGTGAAAAACTTAGTTTAAATGTGTTTGGCTAAGGTGTATGTAAACTTCCGATTTCACCTGTACATGCTTGAGCCTCTAGCTCTATCGAAGTAAATAAATACATTTTCCTGTTGTCCTCATTTTGTTTCTGTATGTGTAGGAGTTTGCTGTAGAGGAGCAGGAGGTGGAGAAGGAGAGGATTGTGAAGGACCTGCAGCAGATGTCCCAGAAGGAGAAGATGAAGCTGCTGAAGAAAGAGTCACCAGAGCTACTGGAGCTCATTCAGGACTTTAAGGCAAAGGTGTGATAACCACAACAGCACTACTACTGTATGTGCAACAGGATAAGAAATATAGTGTAATCCACACTTAATGTTGTTGAGCCTGTAACAAGCGTTACAGTTACTAATGGTGGTGTTGTGTGGTAATGCCGTGCTGTTTGCCGATGGTGGTGTGTGCAGTTGGCAGAGCTGAAGGACGAGCTGCAGCCTCTTTTGGAGATGGTCAACGATGGACGGATCCCACCAGGAAAGGGTGCCAACTACCTAAGGACCAAACAGCAGCTTTATCTAAAGTAAGTGTGAATGTTATTTGTGACATAAATTGCATAAAGAATGCCAATGAGAATGGCCTCGCTTATTGTTATTTCTGTCCTTAGTTACTGTACAAACATCAGTTTCTACCTGGTCCTGAAAGCAAAGCGTATTCCCGCACACAACCACCCTGTGATTGAAAGACTGTTGACTTACAGAAATGTGAGTAGATGCATTTGTCATTTGTGATTTGATCCAATTGTAGGTATACTGTATGTAGTGAACTTAACACAGTGCTTGTCATGTAGTTGGTATGATTCTGATTGTGTCCTACAATAATTGCGTTCTCTGACTGTCCCTGCAGCTGATTAATGAGATGGGTGAGGTAGACGCTCGGCTTGCCCCACAGCTGCGCAAGCTGCTCTCTGCAGACCAGAAGGAGAAGTCCGCTAGAACGTCGGAGGGCAGCGAGCAGATCACCAACAAGAAGGTCAAGGTGAGAAATGAGTTGGATGTTGGTCCATTGGGTGATGTGGATGTTGCGTATACTTCAAGGTGGACTCAGCGATATGACGTAGATGCACAAAGTAAACAAATTGGGTCAATTTCTGCAACAAGTTTGAGCATCGAAGCACAAGGCTAAACTTCTCCGCTGTGTTGCTACCACACTGTAACAGCGCGAAGCGAACCCGTGCGCATATACTGTGTGAGAGGGAAGTCTTGCATCTCGTTCAACGCAATATCTGCGGCGCTGCTCGTGGCAATGTCATTTTGCCGGGTCTACCTTTAAACTCGACTGCTCCCTATGTTGTCAGGTATCCGAAGAGGCTGGGGCGGAATCATCTGAAGACTCATACTCTGACTTGGATGAGGAGGCTGCTCTGCGTTTCTACAGAGGCGTGGAGGAGAGGCTGAAACTGAAGAGGAAGGGCAAGGACCCGCAGGCTGAGGAAGGGTGAGCATTACCCGAGTATATTATAGAGCACCACAGTGGTGTCATAACACCCATAAAACCTAGTGGTCAAGCAGGGAAATGGTTCCAATCATTTTCCCACCATTCATTTTCCCCGTAGGGGATTTTAGAAACACTTCAAATAAAGGGCTGTGTTTCTTGTGGGCTTACCCTGGCGTAACGTTTTGATAACGGTGTAAATCTCTCTCTTTCAGACAAGGTGACTTTTATCAATATATTCGGCTCTATTTAAACTCAGATTCGAAAATGCTAATTAGCATCACATTAGACATCTTATCAAATGTTATTTGTCACGTGCGCCGAATACCACAACCTTACTGTGAAATGCTTACTTACAAGCCCTTAACTCTGTTTATTGAACTGCATAGTTGGTTAAGAAATGTTTTACTAAATAAACTAAAGTGAAAAAAATAATCAAAGTAACACAAGAAAATTACATGGCAATAAAGAGGCTATATACAGGGGGTGGCGGTACCGAGGCAATGTGCTGGGGTACAGGTTAGTAATTTGTAAAGTGACTATGGATAGATAATAAACCGCGAGTAGCAGCAGTGTAAAACAAAAGGGGGTGGTCAACGTAAATAGTCCGGGTGGCCATTTTATTAATTGTTCAGCAGTCTTATGGCTTGGGGGTAGAAGCTGTTAAGGAGTCTTTTGGACCTAGACTTGGCGCTTCGGTAACGATTGCCATGCGGTAGCAGAGAGAACAGTCTATGATTAGGGTGGCTGGTGTATTGGGCCGTACGCCCTAACCTCTGTAGCGCCTTACAGTCAGATGCCGAGCAGTTTCCATACCAGGCGGTGATGCAACCGGTCAGGAGATTCTCTGGTGCAGCTGTAGAACCTTTTGAGGATCTGGGGACCCATACTAAGTATTTTCAGTCTCCTGAGGGGGGAAAGGTGTTGTCGTGCCCTCTTCACAACTGTCTTGGTGTGTTTGGACCATGATAGTTTGTGGATGCAGAGACCAAGGAACTCAACTCTCGACCCGCTCCACTACAGCCCCATCGATGTTAATGGGGGCCTGTTCGGCCCTCCTTTTCCTGTAGTCCATGGTCAGCTCTTTTGTCTTGCTCACCTTGAGGGAGAGGTTGTTGTCCTGGCACCACACTGTCAGGTCTCTGACCGCCTCCATATAGGCTGTCTCAGCGTTGTCGGTGATCAGTTCTACCACCATTGTGTCGTCAGCAAATTTAATGATGGTGTTGGGAGTTGTGCTTGGCCACACAGTCGTGGGTGAACAGGGAGTACAGGAGGGACTAAGAATGCACCCCAGAGGAGTCCCCGTGTTGAGGATTAGCGTGGCAGATGTGTTGTTGCCTACCCTTACGACATGGGGGGGGGGGGGGGGAAACGCTTTCTGTTTGACCGGATATTGGGTTTGATGGGTATTAGGACACACTGTGGTTCTCTATTCAAGTTCAAAGAGTAGGAATGAGATGGGCAGGGTTTGATGGTAGCTCTGTTTCCTCGTAGCAGATTGGAGGCGGCAGAAGATGACTATGTGGATCCAGATGCCAAGAGACGCATTACCTACCAGGTACAGTGTAACACCCTCTGAGAATTAGAAATGAGTTACACACATTCAAGTATACAGCAGCCATGATTTATTGTACATCTTAGCCTTTATGTACAATATGAACTGGTTCATGTCTCTTGTTCACCTTTTCATTGTACAAAGCACAGTATGAGGCATTTATTCTCCCAATACATCAACACATGGCCTTCAGATCTATCTTGTACTTTGTATGGAAGAGTATTATATTCCCTTCATAGTTTAAACCATTAGTCTAATTAGCACATGCTGATCTATCCTTTCTGAAGATGGCCAAGAACAAAGGGCTTACACCAAAGAGGAAGAAGATTGACCGCAATCCCAGGGTCAAACACAGAGAGAAGTTCAGACGAGCCAAGATCCGCAGAAAGGGACAGGTTTGTAGACTACATTTAAACTTGGAAGTTGCAGTGTACACACATCCTATGAATGATTGACTATAAGTGCTTTGCAGGAATTACTGACACCTTCAGGCAGATCTTTCTGAACCACTGCTGTGTACTGATATTATATACAGTATTTGAAAGCAAAATTGACAACTTGTATCGTTTAACTTGTCAATTATGGGCCAAATTACAAAAAGACTGTTGGAATTCCTAGTTCTTCAAACAAGTCTACATGAAAGTATTTAATGTATTCCAGGTTCGTGAAGTCCGTCGTGAGGAGACAAGATACAGTGGAGAGCTGTCTGGTATTCGTGCTGGAGTTAAAAAGAGTGTCAAACTCAAGTAACCAACCCAACTGTTTCCTTTAAGGAAGACTGTCAACAGTTCCCTGTGGACTGGAGGGGATTTGTGTGATTTCTCCAGCACAATGTAATACCAACATACAGTTGGGGTTTAATGTCCCAAGTCTGTCACTTTACCGATGTAATACTGTCTGACATTGTCAGAGTAATCTACTTTGTTGTAATGAAACTGCAATAAAGTTTTTCTTAATCAAGTCAAACTTCGTTTGGCATTACCGTTCCACAACCCACATGTTGTAATCTGCTTCCTGACAAGATGGTATGAAACAAAGTTAAGATGCTCAAGGATCGGTTTGCTGTCGTTATGTAATGTTTTTTTTTTTTTAGGCAGACCGTGAGTACTGAAACCTGCTTACCCATACACATAAATGTCTGATCTAGGTGGGTGAAAGCCAAGCCAGATAAAATAATGATCCAAACTGGACAAGCATGAATTACAGACAGATTTAAAACCGAGTTTAGTACACGAGATTGTCCCAAGCCCGGGGACTTGCACTGTACATTAGTGTTCTACAAGTAGCCAGGTCTCCTAGTAAGCAGCATGGTTTAGGGCAGAACCCAATTAGTCAACTGGTCGATTGTTTGGTCATTGGGCTGTTAGTTGACCGAGGTTGTTGTTTAGTCGACTGAGCAGTAACGTGTGTGTGTGTGTATATATACACTAATGTTCAAAGGTTTGGGGTCACTTAGCAATGTCCTTGTTTTGAAAGAAACGCCCCTTTTCTGCCCATTAAAATAACATCAAATTGATCAGAAATACAGTGTAGACATTGTTAATGTTGTAAATGACTATTGTAGCTGGGAACTGCATTAAAAAAAAACATTTTATGGAATATCTACATCAACAGTGAAGAGGCGACTCCAGGATGCTGGCCTTCTAGGCAGAGTTCCTCTTTTCCAGTGTCTGTTATTTTTCCCATCTTAACCTTACATTTTTTATTGCCCAGTCTGAGATATGGCTTTTTCTTTGCCACCCTGCCTTGACGGCCAGCATCCCGGAGTCACCTCTTCACTGTTGATGTAGATATTCCATAATGTTTCCGGCTACACTGATAACGTTGAGGCTGGTGTTTTGCGGGTAATATTTAATGAAGTTGCCAGTTGAGGACTTGTGAGGTGTCTGTTTCTCAAACTAGACACTAATGTACTTGTCCTCTTGCTCAGTTGTGCACCAGGGCCTCCCACTCTTTCTATTCTGGTTAGGGCCAGATTGCGCTTTTCTGTGAAGGGAGTAGTACACAGCGCTGTATGAGATCTTCAGTTTCTCGCATGGAATAACCATTTCTCAGAACAAAAATAGACTGACGAGTTTCAGAAGAAAGTTCTTTGTTTCTGGCCATTTTGAGCCTGTAATTTAACCCACAAATGCTGACGCTCCAGATACTCAACTAGTCTAAAGGCCAGTTTTATTGCTTTTTTAAAAATTGTTTTATTGCTTTCATCAGGAAGTTTTAAGATGTGCTAACATAATTGCAAAGGATTTTCTAATGATCAATTAGCCTTTTAAAATTATAAACTTGGATTATCTAACACAACGTGCCATTGGAACACAGGTGGTTGCTGATAATGGGTCTCTACACCTATTTAGCTATTCCATTTAAAAAAATCTGATCTTTCCAGCTATGTCATTTGCAATGTATTTCTGATCAATATGTTATTTTAATGGACAAAAAAGGTGCTTTTCTTTAAAAAACAAGGACGTTTCTAAGTGACAACTTTTGAATGGTAGTGTAGGTTCTGGTACTGTTTATATTGAGGTGCAGGAGCGCCACAATTATTTTAAGCTAATATATAAGCAGTAGAAAAACTGAGGTGCCTGTACTCTGCTCCGGTTAGCTCCTGCCCAAGTCAAGCACGGCTTCTTATGCTAGTGCAAATAGCCTACAGCTGTGTCTGTAGGCCCACAATGTTTTATACAATTTTGCAACTTTGCTAGTGCAAGCTTTGGGCTAGACCCAACTTAATAGTAGATACAATGTTTCAAAATAGTTGCAGACATGTGTAGCCAGTGATTTATAGAATATTTTTTTATCAGGTTATTTTCTACCTGCAGGCTGCAATGTTTTTATGTAGGCTATTTCGTTTCCTTCTGGTTATCTAGATCTCTGGTGCCCTCGAGGCATGTCTTATATCAAACTAAGTTTAAAGCGTCAGAAGATCAATGCCTACCTATAGTTGAATTTATTAAAACATAAGGTATGTCTATATATGGAAAAATACACATTTACAAATTTCAAATAATGAACTGGTCAAAATAACAGAACTTTCGGTCAACAAAATGTTTATTTAGTTGGGGAAAGCCCTAGCATGGTTAACTGGGGTCTCAGCCTTGTTGGGTTATGAATTGACTGTGAGCTGCAGTCAGATTACTGACAATCCTGTCCTCAATCTCTACATCTCTGCTTGCTTCCTCATCTGTGAGTACCAGCTCGGCCTGAGTGTCAGGGGTCACCACCACTACATAACCTCGTCTGGTGTCCAGTACATTGGCTACCACAGCCTGGTGCCGATAGGTGGCCAGAGCCCGCCGAGCTCTGTCCAGCAGGATGGATGGGTCTGTTTCCAGCTTGAAGGAAATCACAAATGCTTGAGGGGCCCAGTCCTTCACCAGCGGCGACAACATCTTGGGGACCATCTTCATACTGATCTACAGGACAGGAAAGAATCTTGACTTAACAGTGGATCTCTAATAAAGAGCATGTGCCGTTGTATTTGATGGCTTTCTTTACTCACCTGAAGTGGTCCATTGGAAGACTGGATCTTGTGCTCTGGCATGTCAGACGCTGGGATGTAGAAATCCGACACCGCTGCAGCCAAATAAAACATGGCGTTGGACCCTGAGTGGAATGAACATAGAGCGCATGTTAGTTATCCCTGCACATGCAGGTACTGTGCATCTTAACAAGCCCTGCTACCACTAGTTGAGTGTCAGGTCCTACCTATGGGGCTGAGTGCCTGTGCTGCTGCTTTGAGGAGGTGCAGGTACTCGGACAAGGTGCTGAACTCCACAGGCAGAAGAAGCCCTGCCTTTTTCACCGCCTGGTAACGCATCAGGATTTTGGCAATGTTGGGAAGTGCCTGCTGGTTGACCACGACTTGGTCAGAGACCGAACCCCCCTTTCCACTCTCCAGCTGTAGGCTGTCCAGCAGATTAATCCCAGAGTAGAGGCGTGTGAAAGGATATAAGGAACGGTGTCTGTGCAGGAAGATCACAGCATATCCTGACTCAAGGAAGTACTCTGCCGAGGATGCTCCGCGCCGGCCACTGCTGAAGTTATCCAGGAAGCGGACGGTGCGGGACTCCAGGGGGACTTTGGTGCCTCCTGAGGTGATAAGCACTACCCTGTGCCCTGCAGCCCTGTGCTGCACAGCAAAAGCTGCCATCTGCCCTTTGACCTCCTCTACATGGGAGGGAACAGCAAACTCTTCAGACAGCTTCCCTTCTGCAGTGAGGGTCCTGGGGTCTGCCATGCCTGGTTGGCTGAGGAGAGGGGGGAATATCAGCTTACAAGACAAATATTACATTGAAAAGGAATGTGAAACCTAACATGCATTGCAGAGTATGTAATTAAGCAATAGGGGGGGGGTGTATATGGCCAATATACCACGGCTAAGGGATGTTCTTATGCACAACATGGAGTGACTGGATACAGCCCTTAGCCATGGTATATTGGCCGTATACCACAAAACTCCAAGGTGCCTTATTGCTATTATAAACTAGTTAACAATGTAATTATAGCTGTAAAAATAAATGTTGTCATACCTGTGGTATACAGTCTGATATACCACGGCTGTCAGCCAATCAGCATTCAGGGCTCTAACCCCCCAGTATATAATTTGGTTTAAAGCTGCAATATGTAACTTTTTGGGTGACCAAACCAGATTCACATACAAAATGTGAGTTTTAGATCTATATTTCTCATCGAAAGCAAGTCTAAGAAGCGGTAGAACTGTTTTGTGTTATTTCTATGCTTCACATTCTAATTTTTCGTTTTTGCGTCTTTTGGTTTTGTATACCAGCTTTACACTGCTGAAAATGCAATATTTTTGGTTATGGACAAGATATTTCACAGCGGTTTAGATAGAACAATGATTCTCAACACTATACCTGTTTTTTTTTTGTCACAAACTGAAATTAGGGGAACTATTCGAATTTTAACAACCAAGAAATGGCCGTGCACCGTTAAAGTCGTGGAGAGGAGCCAAGCCATCAATCTCTAAGATAATGTACGCTTTTGGTAGGAATAAGGATACTTGTGACCTTGACACACTTTTGAGGGGACGAACAGTAGTCACTGGTTGATTATTTGAAAGAGTATCTGGTTTGCCTCTATGATACGTAAGTATGTTAGACTCACCTTTGTCTACTAGCTACAACTTTACTGCACTTTACAGCAGTTAACGTTATACCTTAGAAAATGCGGTTCACACTAGCTGCTATTACAAGGAAGTTCATTGGCATGGAACACGCACCTAAGATCATTCGGCTAATGTTGCAGTTATCAGTGAATTAGCTTAATATTCATATGAATCTTATTCATTAATAGAAACATTCCTTACTTTTAAAAGGCACCGAGGGAAAAACGTAGCTGATGATTGAGAGGTACCGGGCGACTTCCGGATGCTGTCTGGCGTGATGTCTTCTTCGATTAGCTACATTCATTGGAATGTAAAGAACTCGGAATTATGTCGCCGCCTAACATCGTGGAGGTTGAATTGCCAAGTGACTGCATTACAAATGATTCCAACAACAAAGGGAATGTAGGGGCTAGCCTATACATTGTGTTTCAGTTATTTATCACACTTAAACATTTTTTTCAGAAATAATAATAACCCACGTAGTGATTCAGTGGCCCTTTTCCTAGATACTTTTAGTTACAGGCAAACAACCTCCTGTCCCATGAAGGTCCAGACCTGGCAGGGGCTGTAGTAAGCTTCCTTAGAAAGGCTATACAAATAAGGCAAACTTCAAACAAAAGTCTGAGACTGCAGGATTACCACTCCGCTGCCAGCAATGAAGTGATTCAGGGGGAACACCTGAGCTAAAAATCAGCGACAGGACAAGTGCACTACCTACAAGTTCACATCTCTTGGCAGATGCTGTAGTCCTGAAAGCAACATATAGGAGAAGATAGTAGAAACTGAGGTTTTGTTTGAAACTGCTAGTGAGTCGGGTGAAGATAATAGTACAGAGATGAATGGGTTGTGATTGAATAAGTGGGATGGATATTGTTTGTCGAAGTGTTAATTTCTGTATTTTGTTTGGCGTTGTTTTGCCGTCTTTCACGCAATGGATTTGTATTTTCTCATTCAATACCCCGCCCCGCTGGTGGCGGTAATGCACCATTAATATTGGATCCCAAGCGCCGTTAAACCCCATCGAAGAAGAAAAAGAGGCTAAAATCCGCTTTCAGTGAGCTCCAAAAGGGACAGTGACAAATGTTTTGTTGTTTTGTCTGTGCTCCAGCACTTTGGATTTGAAATTATACAATAACTAAGAGGTTAAAATGCAGACTTTAAGCTTTAATTTGAGGCTCTTTTCATCCATATCGGGGGAACTGTTCAGAAAATACAGCAATTACAGCTTGTGACGCTACAAACTTGTTGGATGCAATTGCTATTTGTTTTGGATGTGTTTCAGATGATTTTGTGCCCAATAGAAATGAATGGTAAAAAAATGTATTATCATTTTTGAGTCACTTTTATTGTAAATAAGAATAGGATATGTTTCTAAACACTTCTATATTAATATGGACGCTACTGTGATTACGGATAGTCCTGAATGAATCGTGAATAATGATGAGTGAGAAAGCTACAGACGCACAGTTATCATACCCCCAAGACATGCTGACCTCTTACCATTACAATAACAGGGAAGGTTAGTGTTTTTGGGGGTGGGTATGATGAATCTGGGTTTGGCGGATGCCAGGATAATGGTCTGGGGCTCTTTTTCGTGGTTCGGGCTAGGCCCCTTAGCTCCAGTGAAGGGAAATCTTAATGCTACAGCATACAATTACATTCTAGATGATTCTGTGCTTCCAACTTTGCGGCAAAAGTTTGGGGAAGGCCCTATCCTGTTTCAGCATGACAATGCCCCTGTGCACAAAGGGGGACTGAGGCTGCTACCCTGACCTTGGTGAACATGGTGGCTAGTCACCTTCAACATGCTAAATCATATCATCACATTTTATTTATTGATTTTAGTCCAGCTTTCAATACAATGCAAATACACACACTGCTGAAACGACTACTGTACCTAAATGTCAACGGAGGACTCGCAGGTTGGATCAAGGACTTTTTAACTGACCGCCCACAGAGGGTCCTCATGAATGGGGCCCTCTCTGATGTACTGACCCTGAACACAGGGGTATGTCCTTTCACTGTTGTAGTTCTCTCTACACTAACGAGATGAAGAGCCGAGGAAACAATGTGAGCCTTTTAAAGTACGCGGATGACATGGCTCTGGTAGGACTCTTTTTAAAAAGATCAGATGGGGACAGCTATTTTAAACAGACCAACAACCTTCAAGAATGGTGTCGGTCAAGTGGCCTCCACATCAATGTGGAAAAGACAAAGGAGCTGATCATCAAGGGCAACAACTTGCCAATGTCCCAACCACTCTCTCTGAACGACCAACCAGTGGAGGTGGTTGAGGGTTTTAAATAGCGAGGGACACAAATTGATAACAAGCTAAGTTTTTACAGAGAATGCAGACTGCAGTTGTAAAAAAAAAATTAAGCAACACCTGTTCTTAATCAGGAAATGAAAGAGGTTTGAGTTCAGCCAGGATGCTTTGGAGAGGGTGTACTGCAGCTCGGTGGAGAGCATCCTCAAGTTCAATATGACAGTCTGCTATGGTATTCTGAGTGTGAGGAGCAAAAGGAAACTGACCAGAATAGTAAACACTGCCAGCAAAGTAATTGGTCGACCACATGCACATTTGAGAATTCTGTTCCACAAGGCAACCAAAAAGAAGGCACTGGCTGTTGTTGGCGTCCCCTCCCACCCTCAGTTTGAGGCTTCCCTCTGGCCGGTGCTTCAGAATGCCCATGTGTAACAGTATAACTTTAGACCGTCCCCTCGCCCATACCCTCTGCACACATCAACAACAGTCACCCACGAAGCATCGTTACCCATCGCTCCACAAAAGCCGCGGCCCTTGCAGAGCAAGGGGAACTACTACTTCAAGGTCTCAGAGCAAGTGACGTCACCGATTGAAACGCTATTTAGCGCGCACCGCTAAGCTAGCCGTTTCACATCCGTTACACATGGCCAAGAAAAACGTGTTCAAACATTCACTCGTTCCTTGTGCTGTTGGACTACTAAATGCAAAGTACATTGTATCGGTATATGTACTTATCTATCTAGTGCAGTTGGGACAGTGGTCGGTTGGGAGTGAATGTATTAATGTCCTCTATGTTGTTAGTGTATGCAACATGATGGACTGACTGGTTTAAATGTGTATGATGTGAGAATGTATGTGTATGTGATTACTTTAATTAAGGTGATGCCAAAGAAAAATGTCCATCCTGGATGGATAATAAAGTTATATTCTATTCTAGTGTATTAATGATTTTGGAATGAGATATTCGGCGAGCAGGTGTCCACATACTTTTGGTCATGTGTATTTGGACAGGAAGAAATATGAATCGCAACCTGTTTGCGGCGCAAGTGAAGCATTTTCAATGTTAATCCACTGGAGGTGCTGTTGCCTCATTTACTGGATGAGGAAACTGAAATGATACTGAACTAGACTAGCTCAGATTAGACGTTTTTGAGTCCAGCAAGGTATGATGAGTTTGACCGAAATGTCAATGCATGTCTCATGAAGATGAACATTATTAAGATCCTAGCTGACAGGATGCTTCTAAAAACAGTGCAAAATATCTAAAGTCAATAAAATAGCAAAATAATGAATTTCTTGCAAATAAATATGACCTCTAGTAGTACTGTAGTAACTCCTGTAATACGATTATTAAGAGCTAACACCTCGAACACACCTACAGTATTTTTACGCAAAATGGTACGCAACATCATCTGGATATGTGTGCAACAAAATTTCAGCGTTCACATGCTACCATTTCCGCCAAGCCATCGATCTATGCATACAATTCGATGTATACCTTCGATATTTCCAACGTATGCACCACAAAGAACGCACTGCAACAGCCTCTACAACGCAATGCAGTATGGCTAATGCAGAGTTCCACTGGAAATGAATATACTTCTTCTGGTGTACCAAAATACAAAGCACTGCTGGTGTGATCGAGGCGTAAGAACACATAGAAACAACTTTTTTTGTATTTAGTTGTTATTACAATGATTGAGTAAATATGTGTTGTTATTCTTATTGTTATTCTTACTACAGTTATTACTATTGTTGTTTTTTATTAAAGTAGTTGAAGAAGAGAGAGGACAGTGAAGTAGGGGACTAGTTTTTGTGGCTGTGTACATCTCCAAGTGCAGTTTGTAATTTGTGTCGTTCTCATGTTTCATGAACATTATTAAGATAATGCT
Source organism: Oncorhynchus mykiss (assembly GCF_057628025.1). Classification (NCBI taxonomy): domain Eukaryota; kingdom Metazoa; phylum Chordata; class Actinopteri; order Salmoniformes; family Salmonidae; genus Oncorhynchus; species Oncorhynchus mykiss. The sequence continues at coordinate 38,373,225 of NC_143028.1, read as the reverse complement.
CCATGTAGCTGACAGGAGGCGTCTAACAACAGTGTAATAGATCTAAAGAAAGTCAAGAAAATAGCTAAATTAATAATGTCTTGCTGATAAATATAACCTCGAGTGGTACTGTAGTACGAGTATTACTAGCTAAGAAACAACATTTTTTAAATCACGTATGTTGTTGTAATTATAATGATTGAGTAAATATGTGTTGTTATTATTATTGTGAACGTAGTTCTAGCAGAGGCAGAGAGAGAGAGGGGACAGTGAAGTAGAGGACTAGTTTTTGTGGCTGTGTACATCGCCGAGTGCAGTAATGTAGCCAGTGCAGTTTGTAATTTGCGTCGTTCTCTGAATTGTATTGAAAGTAGTTCCGGGTATTTTTTTTTTGTTGTAGCCTGTGTAGAAAACGAGTCCCGGATGTTGGCTGTCGAGACTGGACTCGAGAGAAAGGCGAACGGGAAAAGGCAGAGAAGCCGAATAGGGACGACACTGGCGAGAGTTCAACGGGTCTTACCTAGGACAAACTCCAAGAGCATAGGCACCTGAGGGACTTTCTTGTTGAAGAAGAGGTGAAAGGGGAGGGGGCAGATACTTCAATACTGCCCTGGACCAAGGTAACGACCTGACATACCCAGGGTAAGTGAGCTGTAAGAACATGGGAATGGTAGTTGAACTGAGGCCCATGAAATGGACGACTTTCATGGGGGAAGTGAGCTGTACTGAAGTTCTGGGGATTGAGTTCAGCAATCAGGCCTTGATAGTTTTCTTTTTGCTGGGACGGGGCGTATAGGGACATTATTCGTAACGATCCAGGTAGCTCGTTTCCTAACACGATAACTAGCATGCTTGATCACAATGCGTAGGTAGGTAGCTAGCTATAACTCTCGAACTTGACAGTTAGCACCATTGACAACTGAGCAACTTTGACAGCTAACGCCACGGTAGCATTCGTTTTTCCATATCTTTAGCTAACTAGCCATATTGGAAATTAGCCCGACCATTCTTTGACAAGGTGTGTTGCTAAAAGGTTAGCAATTTTAGCAACATTTATCCAAGCTAAGTTGCTATCGTTAGCTAACTTGGGAAGGGGGTCACACTGTGCGCACACTGTATTTAGCTAACTCGAGCTAGCCAGCTTGACTGGCTGGTACGTTTGGTCCTTCATCAGCTGTTGGAATGCGTTACGTCTGTCAATTTAATGTTGTCTGACTTTGTGGGATTTCCCGAGATATGGATGATAATCAATGGTCTTAAGCGTCTGTACTTTAACTAGCTCATCAAAAATGTATGCATTGTCAAAATGTCACTGGCTAGTTTGGCTAACTGAAGTGAAGAATTTAAGGGGGAAAAAAAGCACTTGAGAGCAAGGCTTTGTTCATCAGTTGATTCAGGTTATAGTAGTTCTGACTTGCACAACCGATGACTCCAGAACCAGGGATGTAACACCAACTCCTGATTTGTTAGCTACAGATTGTACGCCTGATAATGTGACAACCACATATTGTTGGTGTCCATACTGGGCGTTACATGAAAGCACCATACAAACCACCGCCATAGATTTGATCAATTTAGCTGTTCTTTGCGATATTTTCTTAGTTCTCGATTCCGTGAAATTTAAAAAAATATTTTTTCATTTCCAGTTACAAGTCGATATACAAAAACCAGCGAAAACTCGGATAATATTTTTGTTGTATTGCGTGAGGATGTTCCTCGCCATCGTAGCTTCTGCACATATGTCATTTCCCAGCATCTTTGCCGGAGCCAGCTGTTGGAACCGAAATTATTTTACAATAGTTCTGTTGTGAGCAGAATTTTGTATTTATTTTTTAAATCATTTTTATTTCTGTTGAGGTAAAAAATAAAGTTCGGAACCGGTTCGAACCCCCCGAAAAGTTACGGTTCATATAGTTCGTTTTCGTATATATATTTTTGTTGTTGTGTGAAATAAACATCGTTTTTACTTTTAGCTCATTAATTTACTCCAATTAGCGCCAATAGAGCAGCAACGCGTAAGATAGTTGTTTACATGTTTTGATTGGTCAGATAATTGCAGGAGTTAGATGTAACTGAAATGTCACAGGCGGGGAGAGGGCCAGACATAGAGGGGGATTGGCTTGAAGCTCTGAACATCATGATGGAATTGGAATGTATTGGGCTATTACTAGCACTATAACTTCACCGAATTAGATAACTAATAGACAATATTTTTGAAAAAAATATGTAAAACTAAAAATAACGTTCTCAAGATTTGAAAATAACGATTCTGTTCTGGAACACTAGAAGTCACTTTCGTTCCTGGTCCTGTTTCCGTTGCTCTGAAAATGTACTTATTTTCCCTGAACCGGTTCCAAACCCTGGCAGAAACTAGTTGTTTCAATGCATCACGGCTGCAGCCAGGTAGTAGATGACAGCTCGTCATACAATGTGACCAAAAACAAAGTTCTGCACACATGTAAGAGGTATTCAGTGCATTTGGAAAGTATTCAGACCCCTTGACTTTTTCCACGTTTTGTTATGTTAGTCATAACTTTAATATGGAATCGAGTACATATTTTCCTCAATCTAGATACAATACCCCATAATGATGAAGCAAAACATGTTTTTAGATTTTTTTTTGCTAATTGATTCAAAAATAAAAAACGCATACCTTATTTACATAAGGATTCAGACTAGAGGTCGACCGATTATGATTTTTCAACGCTGATACCGATTATTGAAGGACCAAAAAAGCAGATACCGATTAATCGGCCAATTTTTATTTTATGTATTTGTAATAATGACAATTGCAACAATACTGAATGAACACTTATTTTAACTTAATACTGTATAATACATCAATAAAATCAATTTAGCCTCAAGTAAATAATGAAACATGTTCAATTTGGTTTAAATAATGCAAAAACAAAGTGTTGGAGATGAAAGTAAAAGTGCAATATGTGCTATGTAAGAAAGCTAACGTTAACGTTCCTTGCTCAGAACATGACAATATATGAAAGCTGGTGTTTCCTTAACATGAGTCTTCAATATTCCCAGGTAAGAAGTTTAAGGTTGTAGTTATCATAGGAATTATAGGACTATTTCCCTCTACCATTTGTATTTAATTAACCGTTGACTATTAACCGTTGACTATTGGCACTTTACTATTGCCAGTGTAACAGTATAGCTTCCGTCCCTCTCCTCGCTCCTCCCTGGGCTCGAACCAGCAACACAACGACAACAGCCACCACATCGAAGCAGCGTTACCCATGCAGAGCAAGGGAAACAACCACCCCAAGGCTCAGAGCGAGTAGCGTGTGCTAACTAGCCAGCCATTTCACTTCGGTTACACCAGCCTGATCTCGGGAGTTGATAGGCTTGAAGTCATAAACAGCGCAATGCTTGACGCACAACAAAGAGCTGCTGGCAAAACGCACGAGAGTGCTGTTTGAATGAATGTTTACGCGCCTGCTTCTGCCTACCACCGCTCAGTCAGATACTTAGATACTTGTATGCTCAGTCAGATTATATGCAACGCAGGACAAGCTAGATGATATCTAGTAAAATCATCAACCATGTGTAGTTAACTAGTGATTATGATTGATTGTTTTTATAAGATAAGTTTAATGCTAGCTAGCAACTTACCTTAGCTTACTGCATTTGCGTAACAGGCAGTCTCCTTGTGGAGTGCAACGAGAGAGAGGCAGGTCGTTACTGCGTTGGACTAGTTTACTGTAAGGTTGCAAGAATGATCCCCCGAGCTGACAAGGTGAAAATCTGTCGTTCTGCCTCTGAACGAGGCAGTTAACCCACTGTTTCTAGGCTGTCATTGAAAATAAGAATGTGGTCTTAACTGACTTGCCTAGTTAAATAAAGATTAAATAAAGGTGTGTAAAAAAAAAAAAAAAGATTGTTATGAAAACTTGAAATCGGCCCTAATTAATCGGCCATTCCGATTTAATTGGTCGACCTCTAATTCAGACCCTTTGCTATGAGCTTCAAAAAATTACCTGAGGTGCAACCTGTTTCCATTGAACATCCTTGATGTTTCTACAACTTGATTGGAGTTCACCTGCGATAAATTCAGTTGATTGGACATGATTTAGAAAGGCACACACCAGTCTATATGAAGTCCCATAGTTGACAGTGCATGTCAGAGCAAGAACCAAGCCATGAGGTCGAAGAGCTCTGAGACAGGATTGTGTCCTGGCACAGATCTGGGGAAGGGTGCCAAAACATTTCTACAGCATTGAAGGTCCCTAACAACACAATGGCCTCATCATTCTTCAATGCAAGAAGTTTGGAACCACCAAGACTCTTTCTAGAGCTGGTTGCCCCAGACAAACTGAGAAATTGGGGGAGTAGGGCCTTGGTCAGGGAGGTGACCAAGAAGCCAATGGTAACTCTGACAGAGAGTTGTCCTTCTGGAAGGTTCTCCCATCTCTGCAGCACTCCACAAATCAGGTCTTTATGATAGTGGTCAGACAGAAGCCACTCCTCAGTAAAAGGCATCTGACAGCCAGCTTGGAGTTTTGTCGAAAGGCACCTAGAGACTCTCCAACCATGAGAAACAAGATTCTCTGGTCTGATGAAACCAAGATTGAACTCTTTTGCCTGAATGCCAAGTGTCACGTCTGGAGAAAATCTGACACCATCCCTACGGTGAAGGCATGGTGGTAGCATCATGTTGTGAGGATGTTTCTCAGGGATTGGGAGACTAGTCCGGATCGAGGGAGAGATGAACAGAGCAAAGTACAGAGAGAACCTGTCCAGAGCACTAAGGACCTCAACAGGACAACAACCATAAGCACACAACCAAGACAACACAGGAGTGGCTTTGGGACAAGTCTCTGAATGTCCTTGAGTGGCCCAGCCAGAGCTCGACCTTGAACCCGATCGATCGAACATCTCTGGAGAAACCTTAAAACAGCTGTGCAGCGACGCTCACCATCCAACCTGACAGGACTTCAGAGGAGAATGGGAGACATTTCCCAAATACAGGTGTGCCAAGCTTGTAGCATTTCTTTTTTTATTTAACCTTTTATTTATCCAGGCTAGTCAGTTAAGAACGAATTCTTATTTACAATGAAGACCTACACCGGCCAAACCCAGGGCCAAACCCAGACGACGCTGGGCAAATTGTGCGCCGCCCTATGGGACTCCCAATCATGGTCTGTTGTGATACAACCTGGATTCAAATCAGGGTGTCTGTAGTGACTCCTCAGCACTGAGACACAGTGCCTTAGACTGCTGCCCCACTCGGGAGCCCCGAGAAGACTCTAGGCTGTAATCGCTGCCAAAGGTGCTTCAACAAGGTACTGAGTAAAGGGTCTGAATACTTATGTAAGTGTTATATTGCAGTAAAAAAAGAAGCACATTTTAAAACCTGTTTTTGCTTTGTCGTGATGGGGTATTGTGTGTAGATTGAGGGGGGGAAACTATTTAATCCATTTTAGAATAAGCCTGTAAAGTAACAAAGTGGAAAAAGTTAAGGGGTCTGAATACTTTCCTAATGCACTGTATCTCACGCGATACAAAACATAAATTCAGAAAGATATTAAATATGATTTTTGTAGAATCACCTGCAACTGGAAAATGACATTTTGAAGAATTTATTTTGTTCCCGATTTGGAGAAGAGAAAAAGTATCGGCAAGAACAGGTTAGTTGCATAATTGATGGCGGCGGTTTGTATGCGACTTTCCTGTAATGTACTTCTTAAAATCTTTGGTTATATCACATGATCTGGTGTAAAATATGTAGCTACAGTTTTCTATTATCACATGTCTACAAAACCAAGGTTAAGTTGTTTCTATATATGTGCCATCTCTGCTATATGTCCTACTAACAAATACAAAAAAAATCTCAAACTTAGTCCCACAAAGATAGACCAGACCGGGTTTGTCTTAATCATCCATTATTTATAGCTACAATATTTCACTTTTTTTTGGTGACCTGACCAAATTCACACACAAATGTGAGTTAGGTCTTTAATTCCCATTGAAAGAAATTCCAAGAATCTGTAGTTCTGTTCTGTGTGCTATTTCATTGCTTCCCTTTCTGAAGTTAAGTTTGAGTCTTTCGGTTATGTAAATCTGCTTCAAACAGCTGAGTATACAACATTTTTGGTTATGGAACATTTTAATTTCACAGCTGTTTAATGGTACAATGACTGTTTGTTTTGTCACAAACTGAAATGACGAACTATTAGAATTTTAGCAACCAGGAAATGGCGGCGTGATTTCTGCATAGTGCATCTTTAAATAGCAGCTACAGTGTGCTGTCTGCATGTACATGCAGCCTTGAAGCTGTTCAAGTATTGATATCACTCCACCGGCATTACATTAAGGACTTGAGTTAGTATTTTGTTCTATTTTGACTTGGTTTTTAGAAATTACTGTGCCTAAGTCACACACTTGTCTGATTCCTCAAAGTACAGTTTTTGTTACTGAGCGGTAACAAAAACATTGCAAATGTGGGTGATTTAAAATAATATAAATTGTCATTCAATGTGCCATTGAGGTTCTCTCTCTCTCCTCCCCTAGTGATGTATAGGTGTTCTTTATTGACCCCCACCGCCAATTTCCCTTTGGGTTCGACATTGTACTATCCTTAAAGCTGTCCACAGTTTGAGTCTTTAGGACAGGGATGGTAGTCTGCTATTTGGTTATAACCTAATCTGTTTTGATGGTGATAAGTGGAGTAATCATCTTTTATTAGATTTAAGACTTTTTGGCACCCCCCCACGTCCCGTTAGTTTCACACAACATGATAGTGAGAAATTCACACGTTTTAAAAAAAAATCTGTGTTTTCAAGGAATTGTATGAACTGTGAATGAGTTGTTTCTGGATGACTGGGTAGTAGAGCGGGAGATATTGTGCGGCGTGATGCAGCATTGTTGCGGCTTTGTGTGCTGAACTGTTCTCTGAGCATTGTGAAATTAGTCCATCAGTCTGTGCATCAGTGTTCACCTCTTCTATTGAGGGTTTTCATATTCCTTATCTATGCAAATGTATGGACCATGTAGCTTAGACTTTGAACAGTATTGGCCACAACGTTTGTCTGCTTTAAATTGGGCACCTCTTAGATGCTCTGTCGTTGGTCCTGTGTAATTAAATGTATCCACAAATAATTAAGGATTAGGCTACCCCTTTCAGTTTCAAATTGTAGGCCTAATTTTTTAAAATCTTAAAATAAGCTCCAAGCAGGGATAAATGCACAATGTCAGTTGAGGAAGTAGAGGTTCAACCTCTGCTTGTTTGGTCTGTCTGTAACCATTTCCATCCAAGGATGTGCAGCATTTTGAGGAGATGAGGCACAATGCGACCACAAGCAAGCACTATGGGGTTAAATCTGCTTAACATAAGCGTTCCACAAATGAAAACCAGCACATTGAAAGGGGCTATACCACCCACCCAATTTCCACCTTACTGTTATGGACTGAAAGACTCCATTCCTCACAAACTAGATTGGCAGGTTTTCTTGTGATCAGGGATGGGAATATCTATACAGTGTGCTGATGGTTTAGGGTAATGCTTCAGATGTACCCTCACAAGGATCATGTTTGAGTCTGCCTGCTGTCTTTTCCGAGCCCTCTGTGGAAGACCTGCATTTTCCCTGGCTTTTGAGATCTTGTGCAGCATTGATTGATCCAGGTGTGCTTAACAGTGGTACTACAAACATCTGAATGAAACAAAATTATTATTATTTTTTAATCATTGGAGCCTGTTCACTGGCTTATGGTATTAATCTTTATCTACCCGCAAGTACTGTATTTCACAGGTTTTGCATTTCATAAAATTGCGGAATCCAGTATTGAATATTGTGCTATTTCTTTTAATAAGCTTAATAGGATAATGACACCATTGTGGAGAGGTGGGTAGGGTCTCCAAACCGACAAAGCCTTTGTAAGAGGCAGTCTCTCACCTTTCACATACGAGCAGCTCATTTCGAATTCATCTGTGGCCCTGTGCCTAGCTCGGTCTCACTGAGAGGCTTTTTAATTTCTCCCCCTGTTGAAGCGATTATTCAAATGGCAGTCCGTGAGACTCAGTAACCCGACGGCTGGTGGTAGCTGAGCCCCAGGCCCGGCAGGCTGAATATACCAGTCCCCTGCTGCCCAGGGATCGGACAGACAGAACTCAGGAGGGAGGCTATCCATTCAGACCAGCCCAAGCAGTCAATGTCAAGATTAGCAATCATCATCCTATTATATATTATAGGCTGGGCTATTCTTTTGATAGACTGGTGACTGACCGCAGTAGTGCAAGTATAGTGGGCAGTATGTCTTCAATCCAATTGCAATATTGTGGTGCATTGTCCTTATTGATTGATCATATCTTTGTTCAAAACCAGGGATTTTTTTTTGCCATTCTTGGGCGGGCTGCCAAACAGTGGGAAAACAATGCTTTCAGTATTAACTTAAACAACTGAAACCACAAAGTATGTAGAATATATATATATTTTTTTAAATCTTTGAGAACTAACAATCAATATAAACGCAAGACGGGGAGAAATGACAATTCCCCCAAAACATTGTTTTGAGCAAATAACACAGCATTAGCCATGCAAAATGCCTAGAATTTCAGGGGACTAGCTTTTAAAGCTGCAAAATGGAAAAATGTGTAGAATTGCAAGAAATTCTTCAACTGCAAAAATGTCTATTGGTGCCATGGAGAAATTATGGGCAACGAATGGTCTATGATTTTATTTAATCTGTAATGTTTGCCAAAAAAATAACTCATACGTGAGACTTCCTGCTGGGTATTGGGTGGGCACATGCATGCTCCTCTGTTTGTTGCTATGATGGCAGGAAACTATTGCAGGCGCCTTCTCTGAAGCAGCTCAGGCCTAAGTGACTCTGAAGGGTTCCTTTGAAATCTCTCCTATGTTCTGCTCTAATCCAGTATGTAGTTTGTGCTCCTGGTTGTGGCGTTGGTGAGATGGGACTAGCTCAGTCTTCATTAGCAACGCTGTGCATCACCAGAATGCAGATGAGCTATGAAGCCATTCATCTCCTGGAAATGCGTCCCTGATTCCAATTTGAATCTTATTTGCAGTTGTGTGAGCCCACTTCTCCATGTTAAAGAAATATCTTTATGTGAGAGATCAGAGGGGGATAATTGCTCTTAAGTGAACCTCATTTAGTGCTGGCCAGAGCAATTACAGTAACTGCAGTTCCAGGCATTTTCGGGGGCCTGCAGCAGCTGTCATTGAACACTCTGAAGCTGTGATATCAAATGGTGAATAGATTGACATTGGCAAAGCATTATGTAGAAATGGAATGTTCAAGGATGGATTTTAATTAGTTTTGCAGGTTTTATGCAGCTGTTTTGCATCTAAGGAAAGTCATAATTAAAAATAACAATTAGAAACGCATTATTTTTTGTAATGATTAAAAATAAATTATTCTCAAGGTGCTGTAAGGTGAAAGAAAGCCAGCACTTCTTTCCCTCAGGCAAAAACCCCCAGGGCTTGTGGGAGATGTTTTATCATTAATGTTATTCAGAAGCCAAATTTTTTTGTTTTGCTCAGCTGGGCGCTTTAATCTATTTTTGCTGTAAATTAATGAATTTTTAAAGAGCCGTTCGCTGGATGTTGGAATGCAGCATTGGTTCAGAGTTTTCAAACAACCCCCCCCCCCCCCCCCCCAACCTCCTCATGGGATGGAGAGAGCAAGTTTACTGAACTACGCTTGAGTTATTGTTTTTTTTTATTCATCTAGCAATACACTGCCTAACTCGGTCTCCCTCTCTCCAATATGCAAGGCTGAAAATGTGTCTGTAAAATTTGGGAAGAAACTAGTTGTGGACACTGATCAGTGAAAGAAATGTTTTAATTGTTCTGCTTGCCCAGAATTATCGAAACAAAGTCTACACATTTTAACTCAATCTCTTAATGTGTCCATATTGCCATCCGCTAGCTTAGATAAGGGCCTTGTTTGTGTGCTGGTGCCATGTTTTTGGACCAACCTTCCCCATGTTGACTATTGAAGCCGCTACAGAGGAACCAGCTACCCACACTGTGGCCTGGTGGGTTCGCGCTCGAGAACGTGTGGGTGAGAGAGGACAGAGGGAATCATGAATACATCTCTTGCAACGTGGGGCTGTTGTGGTTCTCTCAGAATAGGCTGCACGTGGCAGCTGTAAGAAGGCCTAACCACCACAAGAAAAAAATGTTCCAGGGGAATTGACTACAGGGAAGGTTTGACCATATATAAGTGTAGATTAGAACATCCCATAGTAGGACCTTGCCATCTCTGCCATGTGAGACTAACAGTATGCGTAATGAGTAAGACTGACTGCTAATACCTTGACAGGATTTCATTAGTTCATCATATTGTACTTGGTGTCCTTGAGTTGTCATCGCCTATCGCAGGACTTTTTCTTTTTTCTTCCTATGCTCAGTAGAAGCAATTGATATGCCTATACGATTCACACTCTTAAGAGACTTGTGAGCTGTGTGCTGGCGACGGCTTTTGCTAAGCTTACACAGCTTAAGTAATGAGAATGGAGCTCTCCTCCTGCTATTTAGTATCCATTTTAATTACAGTGGCTAGCTTATTCGCTCTTAGCGAATGCAAATTTCACCTCCAAGTTAAATGGCTTAACTTGCTAAAGATGACCTTTTTTGAGAGAGGAATCTTCATCCCAAAACAAAGTTGTAGCCAAGTCCTTTTGCTGGAAGCATTGATAACAATGGAATAATACAATGACCTGTGTGTGTGTTTATACTGCCAGCCTCTCTGTTCAATTTTAGGAAAGTCGGGCTAAATGTGTTCGTAGTATGTGGAGACGCTACTCACTGTGACGGTCACTGTCCCAAGTCAGTCCTGCTGGGGTTGAACCAGTCAGGTGACCATTCAACCAGCCTCGTCTCTACGGCTTCAGTCACTGCTCATTCTTCTCCCTCTCATCTTTCTCTCTCAATGCTAATGCAGACCAGACAAATTATCTCCACCTAATTTCTGAGATTTTATCTAGACTTGTGATGTGGTGCAATGCACATGATCTTTAGGAATGATGGCCAAGTTTAGGGGGGGGGGGGGGGGGGGGGGGCTGCTGTGTTAAGTTAGATGTCTCAACCTTATGAATTTAAATGGCCTTTTTTACCCTTGTGCCTCAACGTTTTCTGCCTGCCCAGCAGAACGTCTTAAGTCTCCCCCACTATATTGTGCGTTTCTGAAACTCGAATAAATTGCTCTTCACGTAGTTCATGTGCACACAGGTTTCATTTGTGATTCAGAAAATCCCAGAATGAAGCCAAGGGATCTCTGTGGAGTTTGCGGAAACGTCGGTCTGTGGAGCCATAACCGACACAATGAGTGATTTACTCCCCTCCCTCCCCTCTCTCTCTCTGCTAACCCATACCACTACATTCACTCGCTGCTCCTCACTTAGCAAACAACACATCTGTGGAGATTTCTGAAGAATGCATCTTGTTACACAGATGAGTCATACTTCCTCTGGCCTGTGTGCTTCTCCCTCAGAGTGGATGAATGAGCGGGTGTGCAGTGGGGGGAGGGGAGTGGCAGGATGGCTGCGGTGCCCTGCCACTGTGCCAGTGGCCTATAATGTAATAAGGAAGTGTCAAGGCCACGCCACGCTTCATGCAAACGGCGTCGGAGCGTTGTACACGTACAACATTTTAATTTATTTTTTAAAATTTAGCCACAAAAGATTAAGTAGAACTGCATGTGTAGTGTATAGTGCCCTTTTCAGTGTGTCTGTGAAGGAGCTTGAGGCGAGGCAGATCCATGGTGCAACAGAATGGCCGTCCCCAGGTGGCTGATGTGATGGTCAGCCAGGGTGAGTCATCCCCTGGTAAACTGATGGCCTGGAAGCCCAGCCGCTGACCCTGGCAGGACTATGTTCCACTGGGCCTGGGAGGCAGGCAGGCCCCGGGGCTGGAGAGGATGGAGCCTGCTGCACCTGGTCATGTCTGAAGCAATTGCTGCCTCTATCTCTGGAGGAATTTGGTGTTGTGTTAGTCTTTTGTCCAGTGCAGGAATTAAGATTCCTTCATCAAAGCGTGCACTTTGTTACGTCTTGCGCAGTAGGGCTACACACACACACACACATCTGCCAACCTTGACGTCTAGGAAGAATATATTTTTTTATAGTAGGGGAATTCTTAGGCTACTGTTTACTTTGCACAATGCACAGACTCCATTGATTTGACATAGCCTATATAACAATGACTATGTCAACTGTATTCAATTGTATTGGTGTATAGTTAAATCACATGGCGTTCACATTAGTGTTGATAACGGTTAGTGTTTGACTGCCATTAGGCCTCACTCGGCTTAGTCCTGTCTTCCCTATACCTGCACTATTTGATCCCTTGCCAGGATCAATAACTCAGTCTGAGTGACCTACTTATGTCTTCTAAGAGTGCCCGAGATACTTATATTTGCAGGAGAATACGGTGGTTAAATATGTCAATTAAATTGAAGTTAAACCCATTTTAGGATTTAAGCACCCAAAGGCTGTGTCAGCATGGTAGTCACCTCAGAGAATTCCCTTCGTTATCGCAGAGCCACAGAGGCATTCTGCAAACATTTCAGATGTAATATCTCATTAGCAACAAATGATTGAATTTTATATTGGCTCTCCCTCCCTCAAGCCAATTCCAAAAATGTCAGCATCTAACTAATTAGCCTTGTCAAAGTCCGTAATGGTATACTTTCTGTTTGATGTATCCAATTTATGCATGTTGTCACTCAGACGTATGATTCAATCTATCAAAGGCTTTTAGTTAGTGTAGTGGCACTGGGCATGAAGGGGAAAACCCCTATAGTACCTAGGCCATCTTGGTCTACCCCCATACGTGTGCGTAGACCGTATTAATTGCGGGGGAGAACCGATACAGTTGCATAATGCGCTATTATTTTGGGACTATTATAGATATGACTCAAAGTATCGATTTTGTAAAAAAAAAAAACAATGTATATATTTTTGCTTCAGTAGGTAGCATTAGCTACCGCTAGTTGACTGTACATGCTTCCTATTGCAAATAAATCAAATTTATTTATATAGCCCTTCGTACATCAGCTGATATCTCAAAGTACTGTACAGAAACCCAGCCTAAAACCCCAAACAGCAAGCAATGCAGGTGTAGAAGCACGGTGGCTAGGAAAAACTCCCTAGAAAGGCCAAAACCTAGGAAGAAACCTAGAGAGGAACCAGGCTATGTGGGGTGGCCAGATTATAACAGAACATGGCCAAGATGTTCAAATGTTCATAAATGACCAGCACGGTCAAATAATAATCACAGGCAGAACAGTTGAAACTGGAGCAGCAGCACAGCCAGGTGGACTGGGGACAGCAAGGAGTCATCATGCCAGGTAGTCCTGAGCCATGGTCCTAGGGCTCAGATCGAACTGACCTCAAAGCACTAATCACTCAGACCTACCTGCACCAAAGCTCAGGTATTTTTCATCCTCTAGCTTATCAATCTTTTTAGCCCACATATTTTCGGCACATTTCCCCTGACTGACACTTGTCTCATGCTTTCTCTCGTATCTCTACAGCAGGTGTGTGTGTATGTGTGTGTGTATATTAGTGAGCATTATGTTTGCAACATCAACTTGATATAAAATCGCAGTATTGAATCGCAAGACGTGTAGAATGAGGACAATTGTAATACATATCGTGTCGGCACCGAAGTTAATATCGTATCGTGAGGTCCTTGGCAATTCCCAGCCTTTCTAGACCCGAAGAACCGATTCTACATTAATTATGTTTAAAAGGGACGGGACCATACAGCTTGGTGATCACTGAAAATGAAGCACGGGGAAGATCAATGCTTATGAGAGCGGTCTGATATGAGCTGGCTTTAATTGGAAAACGGTGCTGTTTTCCTATGAGGACAGCATCTCAAACTAATCTCTAATTGCAGTTTTTCGGCGTGTTGCCTCATTGAAGCAGAAACAAGCTGTGCTGTTGAATGCGGCGTCTTGGCTGCTCATTCCCTTGTACAAGGCTTTGCTGCTGTGAAATGTCAGTTTGACACGATCGGCCCAGCTCAGTATGACCTCCCTGGACCCGGCATGGCCGCTCCAGGGGGTGTGTTCACAAATTTTTCTTAGGTTTTCTCTAATACTGTGATGCCTTCCCCTCTGGTTTCTCTCCCCCCATTAAGATGCAGGAGGCAGAGAAAGTCTGTTCGGTAGGGGGGGGGGGGGGGGGGGGGGTGAGGGAGAGACTGTGGGCATTGGGACCTTAATTACTTAATGGGCGCTGTAGAAACCGAGCGCACAAGTTCTGTAGCTCACAGAATGTCTAGCTGCAGAGTGTCAAAGTTAATGTTCTGACAAAAGTGATCATGATTGAGGATGAAGAAATGAGTAGTGCCTCTTTGGCTAATACTGATTTACTACTGGGTGGAGAGGTTCAAGACTCATAATCCCCATAGTGCTCTCGTCACATTATCCCTCCTCAGAAATGACTGGCTTTGAAACCCCCTTGCCTGCCTCATTCTTGTTCTTTTGACTTTCATGTTGTCCTATAAACTTCACATTTTTAAGGGTTCATAGCGAGCAGGCGCTGTTTATTTGGTTAGCGTTAGCCTATTTGTTTTCTACTCTTGCTGTTTTGCAGCCCTACTTACCATGCTAACTTGGCACCCAAGGCAAGAAGTTGCAAATGCACTTTTTAGAACCTAAGGTCTAACTACGTTTTATTTACACTGCTCAAAAAAATAAAGGAACACTAAAATAACACATCCTAGCTCTGAATTAATTAAATATTCTTATTAAATACTTTTTTCTTTACATATTTGAATGTGCCGACAACAAAATCACACAAATTATCAATGGAAATCAAATTTATCAACCCATGGAGGTCTGGATTTGGAGTCACACTCAAAATTAAAGTGGAAAACCACACTACAGGCTGATCCAACTTTGATGTAATGTCCTTAAAACAAGTCAAAATGAGGCTCAGTAGTGTGTGTGTGTGGCCTCCACGTGCCTGTATGACCTCCCTACAACGCCTGGGCATGCTCCTGATGAGGTGGCGGATGGTCTCCTGAGGGATCTCCTCCCAGACCTGGACTAAAGCTTCTGCCAACTCCTGGACAGTCTGTGGCGTTGGTGGATGGAGCGAGACATGATGTCCCAGATGTGCTTAATTGGATTCAGGTCTGGGGAACGGGCGGGCCAGTCCATAGCATCAATGCCTTCCTCTTGCAGGAACTGCTGACACACTCCAGCCACATGAGGTCTAGCATTGTCTTGCATTAGGAGGAACCCAGTGCCAACCGCACCAGTATATGGTCTCACAAGGGGTCTGAGGATCTCATCTCGGTACCTAATGGCAGTCAGGCTACCTCTGGTGAGCACATGCAGGGCTGTGCGGCCCCCCAAAGAAATGCCACCCCACACCATGACTGACCCACCGCCAAACCGGTCATGCTGGAGGATGTTGCAGGCAGCAGAACGTTCTCCACGGCATCTCCAGACTCTGTCACGTTTGTCACGTGCTCCGTGTGAACCTGCTTTCATCTGTGAAGAGCACAGGGCGCCAGTGGCGAATTTGCCAATCTTGATGTTCTCTGGCAAATGCCAAATGTCCTGCACGGTGTTGGGCTGTAAGCAAAACCCCCACCTGTGGACGTCGGGCCCTCATACCACCTTCATGGAGTCTGTTTCTGACCGTTTGAGCAGACACATGCACATTTGTGGCCTGCTGGAGGTCATTTAGCAGGGTTCTGGCAATGCTCCTCCTTGCACAAAGGCGGAGATAGCAGTAGCACCTCCATGCTCTGGACACTACGCTGACAGACACAGCAAACCTTCTTGCCACAGCTCACATTGATGTGTCATCCTGGATGAGCTGCACTACCTGAGCCACTTGTGTGGGTTGTAGACTCCGTCTCATGCTACCACTAGAGTGAAAGCACCGCCAGCATTCAAAAGTGACCAAAACATCAGCCAGGAAGCATAGGAACTGAGAAGTGGTCTGTGGTCCCCACCTGCAGAACCACTTCTTTATTGGGGGTGTCTTGCTAATTGCCTATAATTTCCACCTGTTGTCTATTCCATCTGCACAACAGCATGTGAAATTTGTCAATCAGTGTTGCTTATTAAGTGGACAGTTTGATTTCACAGAAGTGTGATTGACTTGGAGTTACATTGTGGTGTTTAAGTGTTCCCTTTATTTTTTTGAGCAGTGTATTTCAAAACTCATGGATAATTGAATATTAATCCCCCCAAAATGTGATACACGCTACTGTAGTGCTAACAAATGTTTTCGAAATTCACACAGTCATGAGAGCCAGGAATTGTATTCAGTTGATGGAGTCTACATGCAGAATACATTCAGTATGATTGTGTGTGTTTGTGTGTGTGTGTGGCTATTCGATAAGTGTTTTGGTCTGTAAGTGGCATGATCTTGGAACTGTTAATACGTTGAAGCTCCTGGTGGACAGGCTCTGTAGGTCAGCAGTCTGCTCTGCTGCACTACAGCTCCTCTGAACCAGTGAGTCATGTTGCATACCACATGACTCACCACTTTCGCCAAGTGAGTCATCTCTAACAAAAGCGCCTCATATGGAGGAGGCTGAGGGGGAACCAGGAACCTCTTTCAGAGAAATTATTTTTTATAAAATTGCAGTAAATGGTCATATGATACATTTCTTCATGCTGTCCGCTATCAGCTTCTCCGAATCTGTCTCGTCATTAGCCTAGTTTGTGAGCGTACACGTGTGTTCTGTTTTCTGATAACCATGAATTGGTGAGGATTGTATAGCATAGTGGTGTTCAATGCAATTTGTCGTCATTGTCCTATCCTTTGCAAGAATTCTCTCACATTTCTCATATTCCCAGCCATCTTGGCAGAGAACTTAAAGCAGCATAGTGTTGTGCATTTAATCTGTTTTTGAATCATCCCCCCAAAAAATAATGTATTCACTTTCTTGTTATCTGACAGACATGTCCTCCATGGCTGTTTCACAATACACCCCCCCCCCCCCCCCTCCCCCCAGAATTTGATTTGAACTCCAAGGCCTTCTACTCTCTGGCTTTCCTTGTGTTTTACTAATCCTGCTATATCAATTGAAGTCTTAGTCAATTTTGTTGTAGAATTCATAGTGAATCTTTGCTGTGGCTCTAAAGTATAATTCCTTTCTCGCTCACTGTTAAACAGAAGCCATGCCGAAGACCCGGGAGAGCAATGGGGAGTTTTATTAACCTATACAGCTGTTTGTCCTTGGCCAACACATGCTTTCTCATGCTTAGGCTATAATAAAACCATAATGACAGGCATAGAGGCTGAGACGCACAAATAAGAAGTGATCGTTGTCTTGGGCATGTGATCTCTGAGGCAATGGAGACTGATTTGGTTTGGAGCTCTCGTATTGTGGCGGTCTCTCGCCCTCTCAGCTGAACAGTTCTGATTGATGAAGCGCACGCAGTGTCTCCTGCAGGATATAGGGTTGACATGGTTTCTGTGGATTTTTGGCGTATGGCTGTCACTCATTGTGAATATTATGTATTGTACAATGGCGGTGTGTACCCCCTTAGACGTATTAGTAATCCTATTTCTATGGTTTTGTGTGCATGGCCCCTTTTTTAAGGGGAGCCTGTGTCTGCTGGCTGGCTGTTTTCTGGGGCCCCTAAGTGAAGGTGTCTCTGTCAGATGAGTGACGCTCGGCAGAGGCAGCAACTGGGACTTGTGTTTCATCTCCCCTCATACAGCTCTGGAGCAGACATGCAAATCCGCTTTTAATGAGCGCAGCCTGTGGTGTGTGTGTGTGTGTGTGTGTGTGTGTAGGGGGATGGGGATATGCTCAGGAATTTTAAAGTGGGGTAAAAGGAAGGTAAGGTTAGTAACCGACAGCAGCGTGCCAGAGCAGAATGGGAGAAAAAGGCTTTGTAATCTGTGAGGGAGGTTGAGGGGTATGTCAGATGTGATAGGAAGTCTCCTCTCTCGACTCGCGCATTCATTAGCCCCTCTGATATCTGACGTGGCTCCCTCTCTTTGGTGCTAAAACACTCTGGGGTGAAGCTGCAAAGGGTTTTTTGGTGATTACATTTCCAACCAGCATCAACAATAATGCACATTGCTTCACGCAGAGAATTACTGTGAGGGCTTTGAAAGTTTTTTTTTTTTTTTTTTTTTTTTTTTTGATTCGTCTGGATGTTTTAGAATCCCCTACCTCCCCCCCGTACGCGTCTGCAGTACATTCAGGTTTTCCAAGCCATTACAGTAATGGCAGGGACATAACAGCTTTTAGTCTTGCTGTGGACTTTGCTACAAAGCGTGCAGGGTACTTTTACCTGATCTTTGGAAAGTGATAATCCATCAGGGGTGCATGTCATGTGACGTCTGATGTTCGGTCATGACATATAGCTCTCTGGAGCCGTGATGCAGATGAGCTTTGCGCTGTCTGTAAAGATCCTGGATCAATGTACGATTTATCGCCTTCAGCCGTTGTCATATAATGTTAATACACTGAGGACTTAAGACTTTTTTTTGATGAGCTTTTGCAAATCGATCGGCGGTGAACAACCTCATCAGCTGCCACTGACTTGATCGGAATTTCCCTGGAGGTCCTTATAGCCCTGCGAAATGGCTGCGCTCACTAGGTGGTTTCTATAAAATACTAGACCAATTTGTACAAAATCTCCACAGTAGTGCAATTAGACAACCCAGAGACTTATCGCTCTATAAATAATGTCATAAAATATTGGATAAATGATACATGGTGGCTATGATGACAACACACTCAGTGTAGTCCACTGCTTTATGCGCCTCCCAGATGTTTCTAACCACACGTCTACAAACAGCCTTGACGCAGCTGTTTCATGGGAGGAGCAGAGGGCGTTCCACACCAGTCTGTCCCACGAGTACAGTTCGCTAATGACCAGATTCAGGAATTGTCAAGCAGCCCCCATGCCTTCCTCCCCTCCATAAAGTGCGAGTTCCATAGCAGAAGCATGCTTCTCCTCACTGCCTGCATGGGTTTCTGCCTTCTCTCTGACAACACCAGTTTCAGATTACCACCTGGCTATGGCTGCGTCCTAACACTGGAGGGAGTTCCTCTGTCTGTCTTGACAGCCAGGCTACCGTAGCGTTGAGTCATGTCACTGGACACAACACTGTGGTGCTGTTCTCCTGAAGCTGCTGCCATGTGGGAGTGGTGGCTGGTGGCTTTGTTCTGTTGCCTTGCAGCTTCAATGTAAGTAAACAAGTTCAGCAAGCCAGGTCTGGGCAGGAGACTTGATTGTCTGCAACACTGTATTGTTCAGTTTTTATTATTATTATAAAACATTTTAAAAAATCATTTCCAACTGTGTGGACTGGTCAGCAGGTGGAGTGATCTCTCAGATCAGATCTGTGATCAGCGACGTGTCGGCAGTGGCTCTGCCAGGCAGTATGAGTTCAGTCCCCATGGTGATTTCACAGTCTGATACTGCTGCACAGCGGCTGTTCGGACAGCGTGTCTGAAATTTCCATTGCTTCATTTGAACATCGTGCACTTGGCTTTGGGAGATGATTTTTGCTTACTTTGAGCTTTTTTAAAATCTAAATCGTATACCTGGTCTCATGATAAATCCTCTGGGTTAGTGATGCCCTATTGTGCTGTTTGATGAGCAATGCCATGTTGATTCCCTTTTGCCTGGAGGTATTTGAACAGCAAAGGCCTAGAACAACAATGACTCGTACAGTTACCTTCTCTCCTCTCCTCCTCCACACCCAGGTAAACAGTGTGGTCTCTTGGAAACCAAACGCGTTGACGCAACCTGGAACAGGGTGTGTGGGAGGGATGATGTTGACAGGTGGCGATGCTGAATGCCTGTCTATCTCCGACTCTCAGTCACTCACATGGCCTAAAGCTTCCAGGAAGCTGCCTTCTGAAGTTGCTCAGTCTCAGCCAGGTAGAGGGCAGGAAGCCGTGCTACTCCAGCTAGTCTTGTTATAGACTCCATCCGCTCAAGTCCTACTGTTCTCTCTGCTGCCGCACGGCAAGGGGTACGGATGCACCGAGTCTGGAACCAAGCCACCCGACTGCTAAATAGTTGGTGCATAAAGGGTTAATGCAGATCGATTAAGTCTTTTGACTCCTCACACATGCTGCTGTTAATGTTTATCTAACCTGTTGCCTAGTCACTTTGTCCCTGCCTTTTTTAATGTTCATATCTTCCTCAATTACCTCACATCGGGCTCCCGAGTGGCGCAGCGGTCTAAGGCACTGCATCTCAGTGCTAGACGCATCACTACAGACCCTGGTTCGATTCCAGGCTGTATCACAACCGGCCGTGATTGGGAGTCCCATAGGGCGGTGCACAATTGGCCCAGCATTGTCGGGGTTTGGCCAGTGTAGGCTGTCATTGTAAATAGGAATTTGTTCTTAACTGACTTGCCTAGTTAAATAAACAATAAAAACATGGATTTGTTAGTCATGTGTGTGTGTGTGTATATAGCTAAGTTATTGTTAGTCATTGTGTATTTATTCCTTGTTAATATTTTATTTATTTATCTTTTTCCCTTTCTCTGCATTGTTGGGAAGGGCCCACAAGTTTCCATTTCACAGTTCATCTACACCTGTTGTTTACAAAGCACGTGACAAATCGAATTTGATTTGGAAGGCTTCCAGAGAATACCTGAGGAGTTTCTAACCAGGTTTGACCATGGCTGAGTCCTGGTGACTGACTCCTGGTGTCCCTGGTCCACTCCACAGCTGATTGTGGTTTCTCCACTCTCTGTCAACTCTCTCATTTTACTAGGGCTAACGGAACACACAGCAGCAGTCTCACTCTCGAATGGAATGGGATCGCTCTCCAGAAAGAATGTAGAGCTCTGTAATGGATGATTTGTTTCTCCTGGCAGTGAATATGGGCCACCGATGGACTGTCTGTGCTGGCTGTAACCCAGTGATGGGGGGGTCACTCACAGATCTAGTGATGGCATGCTGTCCCCCTTGCGCGCACATCCGCAGAACGCTCCGACGTCACATCAAGCAGCACTCTGCAAAGATGGCCTCCTCAGCCTGCCTGCCCTGCGCCAAATGGCTACGCTGTCTGAGCAGAGGCTAAGCTGACGCTCCAACAAAAGATGAAACTATTGACCTGTGACTTAATCCTCTAATCTCCGCTGTTATTGTGCAACCACAAATGCAGAGGCATTATCGTTCCAGGGAAAGGGCACGGTTTTATGACGGGTGGCCCAGCCAGCCCCTTTGCAATGTGCCATGAATGCCCATCATGCTCTTATTGTGCATGGTCACTCTAGCATAAGCTTTATCTTAGTCAATTACTGTCTGTAAGGCTGCAGCCTGTTCCATACTATTTTTGTTGTGTGTTTGTGTTTATCTGTTTGTGGGCTGTGCTGCATGCGTTTTTCCACTGGCTACTGGGCGGCGTTATCTCATGCAGGGTAGAGGGTACAGTGGCGTTTTATTTATTTATTTTTAAAGAGGGAGGGGAGGGAGGTGCAGTAAAACGCTGAAATGGAACTCGGAGTCAAAGAGCAGCTCTTCAACAGCATCCAGTTCCGTCAGGCAGTGAACTCCTTTTAATAAGCTGTTCATTATTTCTGAGAGAGTGGATATTGATTAAAAAGCAAAGCGGTTTTAATTTTCAACTCAAATGTTAATGCCATCCCAGGTGAAGACATTTTTTTCGGCTTACGTGAGGAGAACCTCTAACGACTGAACCAAAGTGCCTTATTCTCCCAGTTAGAATGGCGTTGTATTTATATTTGAAGCACTAAATAGGCCTGACTAGTGTTGTAACTATATGTTGCGCTAGTATCACTCTCCGTCTTTCCACAACCTCGTGTGCTGCCTAGCCTGAACCCTGTCTCCATTTTGAAAGTCAGGACATTATTCCAGCTCCTGTGGATGTGATTTTTGAGCTTTCTCTGCCCACCCAGGTAATTCCTTCGACTCACGCTTTGGCAACTTCATCTTGTTCTCGTTATTTAACACGTTTCAGTTGCCGCGAGGAAGAGCGCTTGTGCACCGTTATTTGTGAAGGCGGTGATATGGGATTTCCAAACGCTCAACGTGGTGCTGGAACTCCATGTCAAGACGAAGCAGCTTATTCTGGCAGAGTCCACGCGTTTTTTTTTTTTAATTGCAGGAAAACTTCCTGATTGTGAGTTTGCTGTATCTCTACTGATGTGACACTGGAGCCAATCATATCTGGTCCAGAGGCAGTGCCAGCGCCTCCCTCCTTACCCCAGTGCCTGGAATTTAATTGTGGCCTATAGGATGCGATCTGGGGAATGCTGATGAGGGGAAAGGCTCAAGAATGCCACCAAAACAGTCCTCCTGCCAGTCCCTTAAGTGGTCTATTTGGGATTCAGCAGCAGCCCCTCTCTGTCCTGTCTGTCTTTCTCTGTGTCCTGTCTGTCTCTCTGTCTCCCGCTCCGGCTGCCAGGCTGGCGTGGAGTCGAGCTCCCCAGGGGAAGAGTGTTAATGCAGGCCCTCAGGCCCAGGGACCAGGGTAATTGGGTTTGCATGGTCGGTGTCAGGGCACCCCCACCGCTCCCTACACAAAGGCCACCTCCCAGCCAAGCTGTTAGGGACAGAAACACAAACCCCTCCTGATCACTGGTGTAATTCATTGGAAAGGCTTATTGAATTACTGGAATGCTGTATGTGCTTTTTTTGTGTGTGTGTGTGAGGACCTGCTGCAGATTGCACAATGAGCTTGAGGGCCTTGTTTGCCTGCCTGCGTGCGCAGCTCTCTCCAAGCCCAGGCTCTGAACACTACCGTGAATAACGGCAGACTGCTAATTTCTAATATCCCCAAACGGCGTAATTACTGCAGCTTCCATTCAGAATCCTTTTTCTCTTGTTTTCAAGTACCCAGGGGGTCGTGTTAGCTTTCCTTACGTCTGCTGTTTCAAAACAGACCGTCCAGAAATCTGCGTCTTTAAACCCTGTTTCAACTGCGTTTTTATGATTTTTTTTTGTTTTCTTCTATAGCTGTACCCCCCTGATCGCTATTGTTTACATTCTCAGACACTACGTTAGTACAATGCACGGCCATCCTATGTCTGTTTATCATGGAGCGAATGCAGCCGGCTACATTTTCCGAATGTTTTGCTTGAAGTTGAGCTCGCATTTTACCGGAGAAGAGTAGGCTACAAGAGGATAAATACCAGAGAAAAGTAGCTCCACATCAGTCAGAGCGCTGTCTGCTGATAGAATGCCAGTTCCTGGATTCTCATTCAAGTGCAGAAGTGCAAATGAAGCTTAAAATGAATCTGATTCTGAGCAGAGATTTCAATAACCATTTTACATCTGTTTACAATACCCAGCAAGGTATTTCTTACGCCTGAAAAATCACAATCGGCGTTAACGCGACCCCTGGTGTCTGTTTGACCAGGTCTTGATGTGGGGTGGGGGTGGGGGGTCACAGTCTGTCTGCGCTGTAACCTCATGACAGCCTTGAGGCTGGAGCTGCATGGCTGGGCCTCATCCAACTCCGACTGTATTGGCTGGCCTGGTGTCAGCTGCCTGCTACGGCTTATGTAGCCAGACATGCACATCCATGCGGCCTATTATACTCTGGTTGGTTTGATGCTGAGTGCTTCGAGCACCCCCACTAGTATGTTTTTGCTCAGTGCAACAAGAGCCAAGTTGTTCATGTCAACGTGGCATGAAAAGGGCAAGCGGGCAAAGACTAGTCTTTTTCGACCTGGATATGTGTAGTGTTTTTTTAAAACGCTTTTGTCCTGAATTGAAATGATCACCTCACCTCTGTTTTGGTAAGAAGCTGAGCGGTGGGAGAAAAGCAACCGCTCTCAATTTCATACAGCGCCGTGGCTGCGAAGACTGGCCATCCATGATATTAACGTTTTACCCGTTTTTTTTTTTAAGGTTAGTGTTTGTTTACATTTACTTTGTTCACAAACATTGGAGTAAATTTTGCTTGGTCATGAGGTATTTACAAGTTATATTCTTTTAAGAATCAATGGGATATTATAAATCCAAACATTTCAGCAACCAAGGCTTTAAACTGCCTCACACACACAGCATGGTGGCAATCTCCACTGATTGGCAGAATAGTTATGGAGTATGGTGTTAAGTCACTGGCGAGGTGGGAGCAGGTGAACTGAGAGAACCCACTTCCCCTACAGTATACCATAGACTGCTTCACATAACCACCCAACCAATTAAATAGACCGGTTCCCAACACTGAAACAGAACTCCAAATGCACAGTTAGCAGCTATCTGCAAACACAGGCCCTGTCTCTGAGCCCAGCTTGGCTGCGGGCTACAATAAGCTGAACAATGTGTTCAGCAGTTTGAGCAGTGAAGCGATAATTGACACATCCTAAAAAATGCAAGTAAGGATTGGGTTATTAATGCTCCCTCTCTTCCTGGCGGTGGTTTCAACGGCACCATTAAGCCTTTAATTGAGAAGGAAGATTGAAATTAAAAGTCGTTGCCTTGGCACTGCCATTACCTACTTGATTTTTTTTAAATGAAGATGAAACCCCCTTGGGGGTGTACACACGACACGATTACAAACGTGAGCATTCCAATCACAATGGCCAGCCGTGTTCTTCCAAAAATAACTCTCAATAAGCCGTTTGCTTCCAGGACTGGGGAAAAAGTGAGGAATCTCCCTTTTTGAGTGACAGACAGGTGAGCGGGGTTCTAAGAAAACAAGGGCTTTTCAAGCAGTGGAATAAGGCTGTTGATATAGAAGGTATGGCCTGGGTTTCGGTCGAGAGTGAAGATGATACCAAAAGCTTGTTACCAGGTTACATCACTGTTGTGAGTTGTGTGCCAGATCTTCAGGCGTAGCAGAGGGGGACTCGCTGAGCCATTCCCGTCTCTTTCGCCAAGTTACATTACACCTTTTTTTTTTTTTTTTGTGTGTCATTTAACAGACTCTCTTATCCAGCGTGACTTACAGGTGAAATTAGGGTTAAGTGCCTTGCTCAAGGGCACATCAACAGATGTTTCACCTAGTCTGCTCTTCTTCGGTTACTGGCTCAGTGCTGTTAACCGCTAGGCTACCTGCCATCCCTCCCACTACAGGAAGATATCTCTTATAACCGCAAGCTTTTCTCTTTCTCGTCTTAGTTTCTCTGTACTCTCTCTCTCTCTCTCTCTCTCCAACATGCTCAGGGGCAGCATTTAATCACCGGTGGTGTAAATATTTACTGTTGAGTTTTTAACTACCGATGACTGTGTTGGGTCTTAAGGAGATGTGCAGCACTATCATGGCCATGGGTCTCATGGTCTTGTGTAGCCAGGCAGACATATGCTGTGCTGAGGTGTTAAGTGTGACAGATGCATGGCTGGAGTGAATTGGGGGGGGGGGGGGGGGGATATTCATTGCAGATATGTGCATTAGAAGGAACACTGGTCTGGTACCTATCAAGAGTTTTGCGTCTGGAAGTGTGACTGAGAATGTGGAGTCTGGATATCCCTTTCTCCGGGATAGGGAATGATTCAGGGTTCTGGATATCTACAGGTTTCCTTAGCTAGGTAAAGAGAATGTGGTAAGCATTAGGTACCAGGAAATGTAGCCTATATGGAACTATAAGCAGGTACTAAAACGACGGCTTGCCAAGTGTAAGGCTATGCAGCAGACAGTGGGAAGGGGTGAGTTTCAAACCCAATTCTTTCCGCTCCATCTCAAGACCGTGAAGGTGTCATCTACTGTGACGGTATGGCGAGGACGGCAGGCTCCATCATTAGTCACCCTGTTGCCTCAGAGGATGACGCCTACAGACAAAAGGGTTTGGCACTACGCAATGGCTGCACTGTGTTTGAGCCACATCAGACTTATTGACAGTGAGGCATGACTGAATCACTGTCGGTGCTCTGCGTAATAAAAAGGTAGGGAACTTGTTGGATTAAGATATTTCAATACCAAATCTGCCATTAATCTGAGGGGGATAAAACCCTTCAAGCGCCACTGAATAGAAACTAATTTGACGAGGCGTTTATTCCTCTGTTGTAAAACGCGCCCCAGAGCACCACACTCAAAACAAATTACAGTTGAGGAAAAACCCTGGTTTGTGAAAGCGACAGTGACAGACTCAGCTGGATCAAAGCGGTTCCATGTGTGGAGTGGTAATCTCCTCCCTGGGTCTCCTAAGTGTCGGAGCCTGAACTCTCTGGCCTCTGGATGGTCCTGGCCTTGGCTGCCTCTCACAGAGCTTTGGCCTGATGAAGGCAGAGGCGCTGCTGCCGCTCTTCATCATTCCTGCCCCAGCCAGGGTTCGCCAATGTAAGACGATCGGCCTTGCAGATTCTGAAACATCTGGATCATTAGCATAGGGTCAAATGGCGTTCGTCTAAGTGTTGCGGGTGGAGCCACTCATCAACCTGCCGTCTGTCAGCTTGCTGGCCTCATGGCAAGCTAACGGGGTCTGGCTGCATCCTAGCCCTGCTTCATCATCCTATTGTAAGGATGCAGCGGATCACTGCTGCTGAGCCACAGGTTAGAGCCAGCTACAGACACACTGAGTGAGAGATGCAGGGGAAAGTCTGCTAGTTGTATTTCAGGGTATTGTGGCTTGTGTTACAATGTAATTGGTGGTAGAACAATTAGAGATTCGTATTTTCAATGGTACATAAAAATAATGAGAATAGTGTGTTTTAATTTGATCTCGGAGAGGGTTGGTTACCCTGCTATCTCTTTTAAAGTGGAAAATGACTCATTAGCAGGACGTGACTCACCTTTTTCATTTCAATTAAAACGGGTGCCTCCAGAGCCACTGTGGCATTTGGTCGTTTCAGGTAATAAAGCAGCAGTGAGCTTGCATAAGTGCTGCTACTACGTCTCCTCTCACAGATCAGGGTCTTAGTTACCACTAGGCTGAGGCTCTAGTCAGTGACTTGCTGCAGCGTATAGCCTTGTCTCTGTGAAGGGCATTCCTGCTGCTCCTCAAACCCTCCGAGTTCTGGGAGGTATTTATTACAGCAGGGTGGGCGTGTGAGCAACACACACACACACACAGTGGAGATTCCTCTCTTTCTCCTGCGGGGCTTTCTCCCCCACCATAGTGCAGTGCTTTACAGGGGCTTGTTTTGCATGGCTGCCTGCCTTCACCTAGCTATGCCTGTAACTTTAGGCCCCTCTCTTCTGCTGCTATTTTAAGCCAGAGAGGGCATCGAGCCCAGCAAGAGGGGCTGTTTGTGTGCAAATCAAGGCGGATACAAAGGGCCGAGCATAGGCTAGGACGGTTGGCATGATGACACAGGGCTGGTTGTTTACGGCAGAGGCTCCGCCTGGGGGAGGAGGGTTTACTAGCCTGCAGTCAGAATTCCTCCTGAGCCATTCCCCCATTTGGCTGGCAGTTGTGAAAACAATTCTCCCTCTAGTATTTAACTCCGCGTCAGCTCTATGGGCAGCAGGGAGCGTGAATGTGCTAACTTGCAGGGGTGGTGGGATATCTTTTTATTTTAACAGGTAAGTTGACTGAACACATTCTCATTTACAGCAACGGCCTGGGGAATAGTTACAGAGGAGAGGGATGAATGAGCCAATCTTAAACTAGGGATCATAAGGTGACCATGATGGTATGAAGGCCAGATTGGGAATTTAGCCAGGACACTGGGGTTAACACCCCTACTCTTACGATAAGTGCCATTGAGTCTTTAGCGACCACCGAGAGTCAGGGCCGATGTTTAACGCCCCATCCGAAAGACGGCACCCTACACAGGGGCAATGTCCCCAATCACTGCCCTGGGGCATTGTAATTTTTTTTTTTTTAATTACAAAGGGTGCCTCCTCCTGGCCCTCCACCTCTACTTCCAGCAGCATCTGGTCTCCCATCCAGGGACTAACCCTGCTTAGCTTCAGAAGCAAGCCAGTGGGATGCTGCTGGCTCCTGGACTTGAGTTCCTGTGTGCTGGCCTGGTATTGGGATTATGGAGTGTGTGTCAGACAGCCTTGTGTGGTATTGTGAACCATCTCTGTAACAAAATATGTGGCACAGCGTTGACTACCAGTATGTGGATTTAAGGCTAGGCTGAGTCAATCAAACCTACCTGTTTTTCTAGTATCCTGTAAAACGGGAAGCATCCATATGTTTTGAAAGTACCTAAAACCAATCAGACATTTACCTTTTTACTACAGGGAATATGATACTAATTTAATGCAGTATATCTAGCTAGTTGCCAGACATGGTCTTTTTTTTATGCTCACCAACCTCATTGTTAAAGTGTAATTTCAAAATGTGTGTAGTTGGACTGAACCCTGCCTGTCTTATCTTCTAGGCCTCACTCAGAGACCGCTAGACAGCTGAGCTGGGGGAGCCTTGCCCTCAGCCTCCACTCACCTCACCTGGCCTGCTTTCCACCCATCAACACCCCCCCGCCCCCCCCCAGCCTAGCCCAGCCTGCCGTCGCTATGACGTCGGAGCTGGAGAGTAGTCTGACCTCCATGGATTGGCTGCCTCAGCTGACCATGCGGGCTGCCATCCAGAAGGCGGATGCCCAGGGGGGCCACGGGGGGCAGGGCATGGGCAAGAAGAACGCCATGCTGGACCCCAACACCACGCTGGACCAGGAGGAGGTCCAGCAACACAAAGATGGCAAGCCGCCCTACAGCTACGCCAGCCTCATCACCTTCGCCATCAACAGCTCGCCAAAGAAGAAGATGACTCTGAGCGAGATCTACCAGTGGATCTGTGACAACTTCCCTTACTACCGGGAGGCAGGCAGCGGCTGGAAGGTACGTACTGTAAGAGGACAGACAGACGAGCTGGAGTAGAAAGGATGTCAATTCCCAGCTGATGACATCACCCGGTGTCTGTGTGTGGTTTTGGAATGCTATCGAGTTAGTTTTGTAGACATCGAGTTGGACGTGAAAGCTCAATGTCATTAATAACAAGCACCACACTGTAATTTCCCGTAAAGCTCAAAGCGAACTGTACATCTTTTGAATAAAAAAATTAAATAAAAATAGGAGCAGCCCTGCGAGAACTGTGAAGTGTAAAATTCTGGATTAATATTCAGAGATGTCCCGATCTGAGCAAACAAAGACTAAATAACTCATTCATGGGTGGTATTATTCATTGCAGATGCCTTGATAGGGAGAAGGCCGTTGTGTAGGAGAGCGCCAGTGCTGTGTCATCATCTCAAGGAGCACATGATCAACACAGATGAAGCTATGCTGATTGCCTTTTAAAGAGCCCAGATGGAAAGTGATACAAGAATGAGTTTTCCAATCAGTAGACATTTATAGGAAGTAGGATGTGCGGCACTGGTTTATTGCAGTCAGACATGATGTATGCAGCCCATTTCCTGTGTGCGTCTATGTGGGGAGGGGATAAGAAAGTATCCAGCATTAAATGGGTTGATTTGGCTTCATTTCAACCATGTTGATATGCAATGTCTTAGATTTTAGATTGAGATTTTAGTGGGATCCCCATTAGCTGACGCCAGTGGCGACAGCTAGTCTTCCTCTGGTCCGGCGCAAAAAAAACAAATATATTAGACAAATACTTTTACTACATTTTTGTCATAACTAGGTTTATTTTATTTAAAAGGTAATTTGCTATTTGCCTGAGTCATTTGAGATTAATATGATCGTGGGGGGTGGGGGGGGGGGGGTTCTAAGGTGACGAATGGAGTTGTTTTAAGCTGGTCATACTATGGATCATTTAGCTTTTTGATTATGAATT
Organism: Oncorhynchus mykiss; assembly: GCF_057628025.1. Taxonomy (NCBI): domain Eukaryota; kingdom Metazoa; phylum Chordata; class Actinopteri; order Salmoniformes; family Salmonidae; genus Oncorhynchus; species Oncorhynchus mykiss. Next base: position 38,343,656 of record NC_143028.1, on the reverse strand, counting down.
TTAGGGCCCCTTTATATATAAAAAATTATAACAATTATTTGATAAAATATTGAATTTGGCATTTACTAGTATAGCCCATAAATGGCAAACAATGTATCATAAGAAACAAGGTTGAGGTGTTTCCCCTGTATCTAGGAGATCAGGAAATATATATATGGGATGCTCTGGATCGACAATGTGTTCCAGTTCCCACCAAATATCCAGCTACTTCGCACAGCCATTGAAGAGGAGTGGGACAAGATTCCACAGGCCACAGTCAACGTGATCAACTCTATGTGAAGGAGATGTCGTGCTGCACGAGGCAAACACCAGATACTGTCTTTCTGATCCACACCACTACCTATTTTAATGCATCTGTGACCAAGACTCCTCTGTACTCCCAGTCATGAGAGATCCATAGATTAGGGCCTAATGAATTTATTTCAATTGACTGATTTCCCGTTATGAACTGTAACTCAGTAAAGTCTTTGAAATTGTTGTGTAAAAAAACATTGTTCCGTATAGATTTGTCTAGGTGAAATAATGAATATTTAGGCTACCCCCATCTTCCATTATGTTCATATTCAGATAGCCATTTTCAACTAACCCTACTACCCCCCCCACACACACACACACACACACCATCATAACAGTCAAGGGAGGTAAATAACAAGGGGGTAAATAACAGTGGTTTCCTTTGAAAGTGGGAAAATGGGATCTTTCCAAAAATGCCAGACGTATTACTGTACTCCTCATATTCAACAAATAGCATTTTGTTCTTCCCATAGGAAAAAAGCAACCACAACTCTCATTTGCGGACTGCGGCGTGGCAGCCGCAACACCGATGAGTGAAAAGCAGCACACATGGGAAAATAGAGCTTCTGATGTGATCAAAGCAAAAATAGCCTACATGAAAGTACGAGAGAGCGTAAACATTGTTTCTAGTTGAGGTTAGTTGCAAGTCAAGTGTCCTGGATTCGCATCAGTTTAAAAGATTGAAGTGACCACCTGGGAGCTGTGAGGGAGAGCCGGGCAGATCCGCTCGATCAGACCACACGACTGAAAGATGCCGATGCATTGCATTAAATATTGTGCATGTTTAGGATTTGACAAAACGGATGAAATGGAGTTTCTTGTCAAATTAAATGTCCAGTAGGCTCATGTGGAATTCTCGTCACACTTTTGTCAACTAAAATTTGTAAAAGTTATTGGGGTTCTTTTTCGGGGCATCTCATTATTGTCAGTTTTAGTTAGTTATTGGCGATGAAATTAACACAGAGTCAATCTCTCCTCTACTTTGAGCTAAGAGAGACTGACATGCTTACTGTCGAAATTGCAGAGGTTACTAAGGAGTGGTGGATTGTGGGCTGGGTGGTAACCTTGCAGTTAAGAGATCGGGCCAGTAACCAAAAGGTTGCTGGTTTGAATCCCGAGCTGACTAGGTTAAATCTGTCTGTGCCCTTGAGAAAAGCACTTAATCCTAATTGCTCCTGTAAATTGCTCTGGATAAGAGCATCTGCTAAATGACAAACAAAACACATTGTTAGCCTACACAGTTTGAACATGGGTAAAAATAACTACTGTATGGTGGTGAAATGTATTTAGGTTGACTATTGCGGCTGTGATGTGAAAAATGTGGTATCACTACGCATGTTTTGCGGTCTATTCATTCATAATTTACATTTTCAAAGACAAAGTCTTTTTAGATGATGGTGAAACATGGTAATCACAGGAGCAACAGCGTTTAATTCAATTAGCCCGCTGATAGTCCTGAGAATATGATCTGTATACACCTAATATAACTTCTTTTCGAACGCTTTTAAAACACGGAAACCAAACGTGGAGACTATGGATACGACGTCCTCCGTGCTAATGCATTATCATAATTCGTATGCGCGTCACTAGAAATTCCTACATTAGCACATTTCTGTTAACTGAAACATCCTGACAAAATACCACATATTTCTGGGCCTTATGTGCCTGAACCTAAACTGCTAAGGGGGGGAAAAAAACCTGTAACTGATATTATTGGTTGCCCAATCAGTCAGTCTAGATGCAGTTCTTTTGAAATGAATACCGGGATGTGTTCAAAACACCAGGCATCTGAGCAGTTATTCAAATTGCATAGGCTATTCACTGCAGTTTCCAGCCTAGAGTTTTATACTGACTAGAAAACAATAACATTCTTCATTACATTGTATTGTAACGTATGGTAGCTTTTCCAGCTGTGTACCCCTGGACTGGTAGGGAGCGCACTCAGCGCAGCCTCTGGAGGCACATAATGTAGCTACCTATGATTTCGTTATCTAATAAATGTTTTATTTCGCTGTGTAAATTGACTTGATATATTCACTGCGGTATTAGGCCTAACATTGAGCTTATATGAATTCTGGTCTAATATGCCTACACTTCTACCTAGGCTGTAGATTACATCTCCAGCCTGTCTTTGTTCTGTTGCACAATTATGCACCTGGCCTCGCCGCTGCCATGGTTATTCCTGGAGTCCCAGGAAAAGTCAGACTACAAAAGCTTGTTGGACACTTATTTCAAATGTAGTTTTTTGCCTAATAGCCTATTGGAGGAGAGATTTGCGCTTGATTACTGAATGTAAAATAGGCTACAGCATTAAGAACGGGCAGGGAGATGGAAAGGGGAAGTTCGTACGCCTACTTTAGGCAATTATTATCTTAACACTGATAAAATACACCGTATGAGTGGCCTGCTATGGTACCTTGTCCTTCGAAACTGTCAAGAATATACCCAAACTCATCCAAATGGTTGCTACGTCACTGCAGTTTACAACCTATGGACAATAATTGTGTATTCACTAGATGACCATAATAAATTCCTCGTCGCCCTGTTGTAGCCCAGGTATAGCAGTTGTTGTCTAAAAACATGCATAATCACTAGTGGAACTTTGCGTTCCCAGGGACCACAGATCTCAATTTTATTTTTTTCCCCCCTTGCACTTTGACGGGTAAATATTGCCCTAATATACACTGCTCAAAAAAATAAAGGGAACACTAAAATAACACAGCCTAGATCTGAATGAATGAAATATTCTTATTAAATACTTTTTTCTTTACGTAGTTGAATGTGCTGACAACAAAATCACACACATTATCAATGGAAATCAAATTTATCAACCCATGGAGGTCTGGATTTGGAGTCACACTCAAAATTAAAGTGGAAAACCACACTACAGGCTGATCCAACTTTGATGTAATGTCCTTAAAACAAGTCAAAATGAGAATCAGTAGTGTGTGTGTGTGGCCTCCACGTGCCTGTATGACCTCCCTACAACGCCTGGGCATGCTCCTGATGAGGTGGCGGATGGTCTCCTGAGGGATCTCCTCCCAGACCTGGACTAAAGCATCCGCCAGCTCCTGGACAGTCTGTGGTGCAACGTGGCGTTGGTGGATGGAGCGAGACATGATGTCCCAGATGTGCTCAATTGGATTCAGGTCTGGGGAACGGGCAGGCCAGTCCATAGCATCAATGCCTTCCTCTTGTAGGAACTGCTGACACACTCCAGCCACATGAGGTCTAGCATTGTCTTGCATTAGGAGGAACCCAGGGCCAACCGCACCAGCATATGGTCTCACAAGGGGTCTGAGGATCTCATCTCTGTACCTAATGGCAGTCAGGCTACCTCTGGCGAGCACATGGAGGGCTGTGCGGCCCCCCCCAAAGAAATGCCACCCCACACCATGACTGACCCACCGGTCATGCTGGAGGATGTTGCAGGCAGCAGAACGTTCTCCACGGTGTCTCCAGACTGTCACGTGCTCAGTGTGAACCTGCTTTCATCTGTGAAGAGCACAGGGCCCCAGCGGCGAATTTGCCAATCTTGGTGTTCTCTGGCAAATGCCAAACGGTGTTGGGCTGTAAGCACAACCCCCACCTGTGGACGTCGGGCCCTCATGCCACCCTCGTGGAGTCTGTTTTTGACCGTTTGAGCAGACACATGCACATTTGTGGCCTGCTGGAGGTCATTTTGCAGGGCTCTCGCAGTGCTACTCCTTGCACAAAGGCGGCGGTAGCGGTCCTGCTGCTGGGTTGTTGCCCTCCTACGGCCTCCTCCACGTCTCCTGATGTACTGGCCTGTCTCCTGGTAGCGCCTCCATGCTCTGGACACTACGCCGACAGACACAGCAAACCTTCTTGCCACAGCTCGCATTGATGTGTCATCCTGGATGAGCTGCACTACCTGAGCCACTTGTGTGGGTTGTAGACTCATGCTCTCATGCTACCACTAGAGTGAAAGCACCGCCAGCATTCAAAAGTGACCAAAAGCTAATGAATGGCCTAATATAGGTAACTAATATTTAGTTTCTTACCTCAGCTACACATCACAAGCCTCTGTTAGAGCTGTTCCTGTGCTCAACAGGCTCTAGGCTATGCAAGCCTCTCCGATAATAGGCCAGTCCTCTCTTCGTGAAATCCCATGAAAGCTATAGGCTACCAAAGCTATGGGATTTTTTTATTTTTATTTTTTTAAATACTTTTTTGATATTTCAAGCCTAATGGCCTATTTTGGGGAAAGAAGCAGGCTTACTTTTACTAATTTGCTGAATGTAAAACAGGCCTACAGCATATAAAATGCATGTAGGGGAAAGTTGAGGACAAAGTGCATTGGTGTGATCACTTTTGGCCATTTATGATAACACTGTTACGTAGCCTAGATGAGCACAGTGAAAGACCCAGAGGAATTGACAACTGTTAGAAAAATGGAAATCCCTAGCCCAGCCTAAATAGCGGTTTTTGGTTGAATTGCGACATAAAATAAAAAATATTATTTTTAAATAGAAGTTACTATATATATTATTTTTCCTTAGGCCTACATGTACATTAAAGTATTATTTTCAGTTGTCACTGACCAACACGCACTGAATGGTCTGAATCAGTGTGTTAAGTGCCATGAATGGTCTTGTTGCCACCTTTTTAATCGGCAACATGTAATAGGATGTGTTGCTCAGTCGACCGGTGCAGGACTGTAGAACGATGAACTTTCTTGTGGATACTCACCAACATTTTCTAGTCCTGTAGCCTATAGTTTTATCGTTGTTTTTATAGTTATTGGCTTGATGGCCCTTAAACTTCTTACGGCTGAAATCCCGTTAACGGGATCAATTTGACAACTGCCAGTGAAAGTGCAGGGTGCCAAATTCAAACTGAAATATCACAATTAAAATTCCTCAAACATACAAGTATTATACACCGTTTTAAAGACAAACTTGTTGTTAATCCCACAGTGTCTGATTTGAAAAAGGCTTTAAAGCGAAAGGACACCAAACGATTGTTAGGTCAGCACCTAGTCACAGAAAAACCCTGCCATTTTCCCAGCCAAACAGAGGAGTCACAAAAAGCAGAAATGGAGAAATTCATCACTAACATTTTGATCTTCATCAGATGACTCTCATAGGACTTGATGTTACTCAATACATATTTTGTTCGATAAGGTTCATATTTATATCCAAAAATCTCAGTTTACATTGGCGTGTTATGTTCAGTATTGTTTTGCTTCCAAAACATCTGGTGATTTTGCAGAGAGCCACATCAATTTATAGAAATACTCTTCATAAATGTTGATGAAAATACAAGTGTTATACATGGAATTAAAGATATACTTCTTCTTAATGCAACCGCTGTGTCAGATTTCAAAAAAGCTTTACGGAAAAAGCACACCATGCAATAATCTGAGTACAGTGCTGAGACCAAAACAAGCCATACAGATACACGCCATGTTGTGGAGTCAACAGAAGTCAGAAATAGCATTATAAATATTCATTTAACTTTGATCTTCATCGGAATGCACTCCCAGGAATCCCAGTTCCACAATAAATGTTAGTTTTGTTCGATAAAGTCTATGTCCAAATACCTCCTTTTTGTTCTCGTTTAGTTCACAAATCCAAATTCACAAGGGGCAGGCACTTATTTCAGACGACAGTTCCATTACAGTTCGTTGAATCTGCTTCTATCTTTAGGATGTTTTTCATAAATCTTCAATAATATTCCAACTGGACAATTCCTTTTTCTTTAGAAAGGAAAAGGAACACAGCTAACTCTCACGGGTGCACGCGAGACTGAGCACATGGCATTCTGCCAGACACCTGACTCAAACAGCTCTTATTCTCTCCCTCTTTGCAGTAGAAGCCTGAAACAAGGTTCTAAAGACTGTTGACATCTAGTGGAAGCCTTAGGAAGTCCAATTGGACCAATTTTTTTCACTGTATATTGGATAGGCAAAGACTTGAAAACATACAGACCTCAGATTTCCCACCTCCTGGTTGGATTTTTTTCTCAGGTTTTTGCCTGCCATATGAGTTCTGTTATACTCAGACATCATTCAAACAGTTTTAGAAAATTCAGAGTTTTCTATCCAAATTTAATAATATGCATATATTAGCATCTGGGCCTGAGTAGCCCAGAAGCTAATATATGCATATTATTAAATTCAAAAGTGTTCAAACAAAAGTGACCAAAAGCTAATGAATGGCCTAATATAGGTAACTAATATTTAGTTTCTTACCTCAGCTACACATCACAAGCCTCTGTTAGAGCTGTTCCTGTGCTCAACAGGCTCTAGGCTATGCAAGCCTCTCCGATAATAGGCCAGTCCTCTCTTCGTGAAATCCCATGAAAGCTATAGGCTACCAAAGCTATGGGATTTTTTTATTTTTATTTTTTTAAATACTTTTTTGATATTTCAAGCCTAATGGCCTATTTTGGGGAAAGAAGCAGGCTTACTTTTACTAATTTGCTGAATGTAAAACAGGCCTACAGCATATAAAATGCATGTAGGGGAAAGTTGAGGACAAAGTGCATTGGTGTGATCACTTTTGGCCATTTATGATAACACTGTTACGTAGCCTAGATGAGCACAGTGAAAGACCCAGAGGAATTGACAACTGTTAGAAAAATGGAAATCCCTAGCCCAGCCTAAATAGCGGTTTTTGGTTGAATTGCGACATAAAATAAAAAATATTATTTTTAAATAGAAGTTACTATATATATTATTTTTCCTTAGGCCTACATGTACATTAAAGTATTATTTTCAGTTGTCACTGACCAACACGCACTGAATGGTCTGAATCAGTGTGTTAAGTGCCATGAATGGTCTTGTTGCCACCTTTTTAATCGGCAACATGTAATAGGATGTGTTGCTCAGTCGACCGGTGCAGGACTGTAGAACGATGAACTTTCTTGTGGATACTCACCAACATTTTCTAGTCCTGTAGCCTATAGTTTTATCGTTGTTTTTATAGTTATTGGCTTGATGGCCCTTAAACTTCTTACGGCTGAAATCCCGTTAACGGGATCAATTTGACAACTGCCAGTGAAAGTGCAGGGTGCCAAATTCAAACTGAAATATCACAATTAAAATTCCTCAAACATACAAGTATTATACACCGTTTTAAAGACAAACTTGTTGTTAATCCCACAGTGTCTGATTTGAAAAAGGCTTTAAAGCGAAAGGACACCAAACGATTGTTAGGTCAGCACCTAGTCACAGAAAAACCCTGCCATTTTCCCAGCCAAACAGAGGAGTCACAAAAAGCAGAAATGGAGAAATTCATCACTAACATTTTGATCTTCATCAGATGACTCTCATAGGACTTGATGTTACTCAATACATATTTTGTTCGATAAGGTTCATATTTATATCCAAAAATCTCAGTTTACATTGGCGTGTTATGTTCAGTATTGTTTTGCTTCCAAAACATCTGGTGATTTTGCAGAGAGCCACATCAATTTATAGAAATACTCTTCATAAATGTTGATGAAAATACAAGTGTTATACATGGAATTAAAGATATACTTCTTCTTAATGCAACCGCTGTGTCAGATTTCAAAAAAGCTTTACGGAAAAAGCACACCATGCAATAATCTGAGTACAGTGCTGAGACCAAAACAAGCCATACAGATACACGCCATGTTGTGGAGTCAACAGAAGTCAGAAATAGCATTATAAATATTCATTTAACTTTGATCTTCATCGGAATGCACTCCCAGGAATCCCAGTTCCACAATAAATGTTAGTTTTGTTCGATAAAGTCTATGTCCAAATACCTCCTTTTTGTTCTCGTTTAGTTCACAAATCCAAATTCACAAGGGGCAGGCACTTATTTCAGACGACAGTTCCATTACAGTTCGTTGAATCTGCTTCTATCTTTAGGATGTTTTTCATAAATCTTCAATAATATTCCAACTGGACAATTCCTTTTTCTTTAGAAAGGAAAAGGAACACAGCTAACTCTCACGGGTGCACGCGAGACTGAGCACATGGCATTCTGCCAGACACCTGACTCAAACAGCTCTTATTCTCTCCCTCTTTGCAGTAGAAGCCTGAAACAAGGTTCTAAAGACTGTTGACATCTAGTGGAAGCCTTAGGAAGTCCAATTGGACCAATTTTTTTCACTGTATATTGGATAGGCAAAGACTTGAAAACATACAGACCTCAGATTTCCCACCTCCTGGTTGGATTTTTTTCTCAGGTTTTTGCCTGCCATATGAGTTCTGTTATACTCAGACATCATTCAAACAGTTTTAGAAAATTCAGAGTTTTCTATCCAAATTTAATAATATGCATATATTAGCATCTGGGCCTGAGTAGCCCAGAAGCTAATATATGCATATTATTAAATTCAAAAGTGTTCAAACAAAAGTGACCAAAAGCTAATGAATGGCCTAATATAGGTAACTAATATTTAGTTTCTTACCTCAGCTACACATCACAAGCCTCTGTTAGAGCTGTTCCTGTGCTCAACAGGCTCTAGGCTATGCAAGCCTCTCCGATAATAGGCCAGTCCTCTCTTCGTGAAATCCCATGAAAGCTATAGGCTACCAAAGCTATGGGATTTTTTTATTTTTATTTTTTTAAATACTTTTTTGATATTTCAAGCCTAATGGCCTATTTTGGGGAAAGAAGCAGGCTTACTTTTACTAATTTGCTGAATGTAAAACAGGCCTACAGCATATAAAATGCATGTAGGGGAAAGTTGAGGACAAAGTGCATTGGTGTGATCACTTTTGGCCATTTATGATAACACTGTTACGTAGCCTAGATGAGCACAGTGAAAGACCCAGAGGAATTGACAACTGTTAGAAAAATGGAAATCCCTAGCCCAGCCTAAATAGCGGTTTTTGGTTGAATTGCGACATAAAATAAAAAATATTATTTTTAAATAGAAGTTACTATATATATTATTTTTCCTTAGGCCTACATGTACATTAAAGTATTATTTTCAGTTGTCACTGACCAACACGCACTGAATGGTCTGAATCAGTGTGTTAAGTGCCATGAATGGTCTTGTTGCCACCTTTTTAATCGGCAACATGTAATAGGATGTGTTGCTCAGTCGACCGGTGCAGGACTGTAGAACGATGAACTTTCTTGTGGATACTCACCAACATTTTCTAGTCCTGTAGCCTATAGTTTTATCGTTGTTTTTATAGTTATTGGCTTGATGGCCCTTAAACTTCTTACGGCTGAAATCCCGTTAACGGGATCAATTTGACAACTGCCAGTGAAAGTGCAGGGTGCCAAATTCAAACTGAAATATCACAATTAAAATTCCTCAAACATACAAGTATTATACACCGTTTTAAAGACAAACTTGTTGTTAATCCCACAGTGTCTGATTTGAAAAAGGCTTTAAAGCGAAAGGACACCAAACGATTGTTAGGTCAGCACCTAGTCACAGAAAAACCCTGCCATTTTCCCAGCCAAACAGAGGAGTCACAAAAAGCAGAAATGGAGAAATTCATCACTAACATTTTGATCTTCATCAGATGACTCTCATAGGACTTGATGTTACTCAATACATATTTTGTTCGATAAGGTTCATATTTATATCCAAAAATCTCAGTTTACATTGGCGTGTTATGTTCAGTATTGTTTTGCTTCCAAAACATCTGGTGATTTTGCAGAGAGCCACATCAATTTATAGAAATACTCTTCATAAATGTTGATGAAAATACAAGTGTTATACATGGAATTAAAGATATACTTCTTCTTAATGCAACCGCTGTGTCAGATTTCAAAAAAGCTTTACGGAAAAAGCACACCATGCAATAATCTGAGTACAGTGCTGAGACCAAAACAAGCCATACAGATACACGCCATGTTGTGGAGTCAACAGAAGTCAGAAATAGCATTATAAATATTCATTTAACTTTGATCTTCATCGGAATGCACTCCCAGGAATCCCAGTTCCACAATAAATGTTAGTTTTGTTCGATAAAGTCTATGTCCAAATACCTCCTTTTTGTTCTCGTTTAGTTCACAAATCCAAATTCACAAGGGGCAGGCACTTATTTCAGACGACAGTTCCATTACAGTTCGTTGAATCTGCTTCTATCTTTAGGATGTTTTTCATAAATCTTCAATAATATTCCAACTGGACAATTCCTTTTTCTTTAGAAAGGAAAAGGAACACAGCTAACTCTCACGGGTGCACGCGAGACTGAGCACATGGCATTCTGCCAGACACCTGACTCAAACAGCTCTTATTCTCTCCCTCTTTGCAGTAGAAGCCTGAAACAAGGTTCTAAAGACTGTTGACATCTAGTGGAAGCCTTAGGAAGTCCAATTGGACCAATTTTTTTCACTGTATATTGGATAGGCAAAGACTTGAAAACATACAGACCTCAGATTTCCCACCTCCTGGTTGGATTTTTTTCTCAGGTTTTTGCCTGCCATATGAGTTCTGTTATACTCAGACATCATTCAAACAGTTTTAGAAAATTCAGAGTTTTCTATCCAAATTTAATAATATGCATATATTAGCTTCTGGGCCTGAGTAGCAGGCAGTTTACTCTGGGCACCTTATTCATCCAAGCTACTCAATACTGCCCCCCAGCCATAAGAAGTTAAAACCTCTCAAGGATCGGAACCTTTTTTTCAATTTTCGCCTCAAAATGGCATAACCAACTAACTGCCTGTAGCTCAGGACCTGAAGCAAGGCTATGTAAACTCAGCCAAAAAAAAAGAAACGTCTTCTCACTGTCAACTGTGTTCATTTTCAGCAAACTTAACATGTGTAAATATTTGTATGAACATAAGATTCAACAACGGATATATAAACTGAATAAGTTCCACAGACGTGACTAACAGAAATTGAATGATGTGTCTCTGAACAGAGGGGGTTAACCTTTCTGATCTCCCCATCCCGGATCCGGGATCGTGAATACAGACTCAAGCTCATTACCATAACGCAACGTTAACTATTCATGAAAATCGCAAATGAAATGAAATAAATATGCTAGCTCTCAAGCTTAGCCTTTTGTTAACAACACTGTCATCTCAGATTTTCAAAATATGCTTCTCAACCATTGCAAAACAAGCATTTGTGTAACAGTATTGATGGCTAACGTAGCATTTAGCATTAGCATTCAGCTGGCAACATTTACACAAAAAAACAGAAAAGCATTCAAATAAAATCATTTACCTTTGAAGAACTTCAGATGTTTTCAATGAGGAGACTCTCAGATAGCAAATGTTCAGTTTTTCCTGAAAGATTATTTGTTTAGGACAAATCGCTCCGTTTTCTGCGTCACGTTTAGCTATGAAAAAACCCCTGTATCCAGGATTGTGTAAATCTATCAGCAAGCTCATTAGCATAACACAACGTTAACTATTCATGAAAATCGCAAATGAAATGAAATAAATATGCCATCTCTCAAGCTTAGCCTTTTGTAAACAACACTGTCATCTCAGATTTTCAAAATATGCTTCTCAACCATAGGAAAACAATCATTTGTGTAAAAGTAGCTAGCTAGCGTTAGCATTTCGCGTTAGCATTTAGCGTTAGCATTAGCGTTAGCATCCAGCACGCAACATTAACAAAAACATAAAAGCCTTCAAATAAAATAATTTACCTTTGAAGAACTTCTGACGTTTTCAATGAGGATACTCTCAGTTAGATAGCAGATGCTCAGTTTTTCCAAAAAGATTCCTTGTGTATTAGAAATAGCTCCGTTTTATACATCACATTTGGCTACCAAAAAAAATCCGAAAATTCATTCCTCAAAACGCGAACTTTTTTCCAAATTAACTCCATAATATCGACTGAAAACATGGCAAACGTTGTTTAGAATCAATCATCAAGGTGTTTTTCACATATCTCTTCATTGATACATCGTTCTTGGACACATGCTTTCTCCCCTGAATCAAATGGTAAAGTAGAAGCAGCTGGCAATTGCGCACCGAATTCGACGCAGGACACCAGGCGGACACTTGGAAAATGTAGTCTCTTATGGTCAATCTTCCAATGATATGCCTACAAATACGTCACAATGCTGCTAAGACCTTGGGCGAACGACAGAAAGTGTAGGCTCATTCGTTGCGCAATCACAGCCATATAAGGAGAGAATGGAAAACAGAGCTTCAGAAATTCTGCTAATTCCTGGGTGATGCATCATCTTGGTTTCGCCTGTAGAATGAGTTCTGGGGCACTTACAGACAAAATCTTTGCAGATTCTGAAACTTCAGAGTGTTTTCCTTCCAAAACAGTCAAGAATATGCATAGTCGAGCATCTTTTCGTGACAAAATATCGCGCTTAAAACGGGAACGTTTTTTATCCAAAAATGAAATAGCGCCCCTAGAGCTCTAACAGGTTAAAATCAAAAGTAATTCTCAATCTCGTGTGGACACCAGCTGCATTAAGTGCTGCAGTGCATCTCCTCAAGCACTGCACCAGATTTACCATTTATTGCTGTGAGATGTTACCCCACTCTTCCACCAAGGCACCTGCAAGTTCCCAGACATTTCTGGGGGGGGGGGGGGGGATGAACGGCCCTAGCCCTCACCCTCCGATCCAACAGGTTCCAGACGTAATCAATGGGATTGAGATCCGGGCTCTTCGCTGGCCATGGCAGAACACTGACATTCCTGTCTTGCAGGAAATCACACACAGAAAGGGCAGTATGGCTGGTGGCATTGTTATGCTGGAGGGTCATGTCATGATGAGCCTGCAGGAAGGGTACCACATGAGGGAGGAGGATGTCTTCCCTGTACACCACAGCATTGAGATTGCCTGCAATGCCAACAAGCTGAGTTTGACCATCACCCCTGGTGAGACACAACCTGCTACTCATCAGTGAAGAGCACTTTTTGCCAGTCCTGTCTGGTACAGCAATGGTGGGTTTGTGCCCATAGGTGACGTTGTTTCCGGTAATGTCTGGTGAGGACCTGCCTTACAGGCCCTACAAGCCCTCAGTCCAGCCTCTCTCAGCTCATTGTGGACAGTCTGAGCACTGATGGAGGGATTGTGCGTTCCTGGTGTAACTCGGGCAGTTGTTGTTGCCATCCTGTACCTGTCCCGCAGGTGTGATGTTTGGATGTACCGATCCTGTGCAGGTGTTACACGTGTTATGCAACTGCGAGGACGATCAGCTGTCCGTCCTGTCTCCCTGTAGCGCTGTCTTAGTCGTCTCACAGTACAGACATTGCAATTTATTGCCCTGACCACATCTATATGCCTCCTTGCAGCATGCCTAAGGCACGCTCGTGCAGATGAGCAGGGATCCTGGGCATCTTTCTTTTGTTGTTTTTCAGAGTCAGTAGATAGGACACTAAGAGGCCTAAGTTTTCATAACTGTGACCTTAATTGCCTACTGTCTGTATGCTGTTAGTGTCTTATTGCCCTGTGGAACACAGGTGCCTGTGGAACACAGGTGCATGTTCATTTAATTGAACAAGCATGGGTAACAGTTTTTAAACACTTTTTACAATGAAGATCTGTGAAGTTATCTGGAAGGCAAGGTCTTGAAAGGGACATTTTTTTCTTTTTTTTTTGCTGAGTTTATATTCTTGATACAATTTGAAAGGAAACACTGACGTTTGTGGAAATGTGAAATTAATATAGGAGAATTTAACACATTATTAGATCTGGTAAAAAAAAAAAACATATTTGAAATGCAATTGAAAGGCCATTATATCACTTAGGAGTCTAGGTGTGATTTAGGCAATTAGATGCCAGCAGTGTACAGTGGGGAGAACAAGTATTTGATACACTGTCGATTTTACAGGTTTTTACAGGTCAGTAATTTTTATCATATGTATACTTCAACCGTGAGAGACGGAATCTAAAACAAAAATCCAGAATATCACATTGTATGATTTTTAAGTAATTAATTTGCATTTTATTGCTTGACATAAGTATTTGATCACCTACCAACCAGTAAGAATTATGGCTCTCACAGACCTGTTAGTTTTTCTTTTAAGAAGCCCTCCTGTTCTCCACTCATTACCTGTATTAACTGTACCTGTTTGAACTCGTTACCTGTATAAAAGACACCTGTCCACACACTTAAACAAACAGACTCCAACCTCTCCACAATGGCCAAGACTAAAGAGCTGTGTAAGGACTTTAGAGATAAAATTGTAGACCTACACAAGGCTGGGATGGGCTACAGGACAATAGGAAAGCAGCTTGGTGAGAAGGCAACAACTGTTGGTGCAATTATTAGAAAATGGAAGAAGTTCAAGATGACGGTCAATCACCCTCGGTCTGGGGCTCCATGCAAGATCTCACCTCGTGGGGCATCAATGATCATGAGGAAGGTGAAGGATTAGCCCAGAACTACACGACAGGACCTGGTCAATGACCTGAAGAGAGCTGGGACCACAGTCTCAAAGAAAATCATTAGTAACACACTATGCCGTCATGGATTAAAATCCTGCAGCGCACGCAAGGTCCCCCTGCTCAAGCCAGCGCATGTCCAGGCCCGTCTGAAGTTTGCCAATGACCATCTGGATGATCCAGAGGAGGAATGGGAGAAGGTCATGTGGTCTGATGAGACAAAAATAGAGCTTTTTGGTCTAAACTCCACTCGCTGTGTTTGGAGGAAGAAGGATGAGTCCAACCCCAAGAACACCATCCCAACCGTGAAGCATGGAGGTGGAAACATCATTCTTTGGGGATGCTTTTCTGCAAAGGGGACAGGACGACTGCACCGTATTGAGGGGAGGATGGATGGGGCCATGTATCGCGAGATCTTGGCCAACCTCCTTTCCCCATTGAAAATGGGTTGTGGCTGGGTCTTCCAGCATGACAACGACCTGAAACACACAGCCAGAGCAACTAAGGAGTGGCTTCGTAAGAAGCATCTCAAGGTCCTGGAGTGGCCTAGCCAGTCTCCAGACCTGAACCCAATAGAAAATCTTTGGAGGGAGCTGAAAGTCCGTATTGCCCAGCGACAGCCCTGAAACCTGAAGGATCTGGAGAAGGTCTATGGAGGAGCGGGCCAAAATCCTTGCTGCAGTGTGTGCAAACCTAGTCAAGAACTACAAGAAACATATGATCTCTGTAATTTCAAACCGGTTTCTGTACCAAATATTAAGTTCTGCTTTTCTGGTGTATCAAATACTTATGTCATGCAATAAAATGCAAATTAATCACTTAATCATACAATGTGATTTTCTGGATTTTTGTTTTAGATTCTGTCTCTCACAGTTGAAGTGTACCTATGATAAAAATTACAGACCTCTACATGCTTTGTAAGTAGGAAACACTGCCGATTTAGCAGGTTATCAAATGCTTGTTCTCCCCACTGTATGTACAAAGTTAAAGACTGATCCAATGAACCATTGTATTACTGTTCAAAATCTTGTATCAAGCCAAAAGTGCCAAATTGGTCAATTGATACATTTAAGTACATAACTAAAGAGAACATATAGAAATTATATGGTAATAAAAAAATATGTTTTACACACTCCCAGGTATGTCATAAATGATGGCTTCCCTACAGAAAAGGCACTAACCTTCACAGAACCATCTAGATCGGAGCAGACACAGCAGGGGTTCAAACTGTAGAACCAGTGCCTATGTTTTGAATATAAAAATGTATTTTATCAAACAAAACAATGCAACATTTTATCTCTGGGACCCTCAGGATGACAAATCGGCAAGATTACTGAATGTAAGTACATTATTTACCTTCAGATGCGAATGTATCAAACCAGTTGCCATGATAAAATATTTTGCTGTGCGCTCTCAAACAAAGGCATGGTATTTTTTTCACTCTAATTGCTGCTGTTAATTGGAAACTACAGTTAGATTAACAATAATTTAAGCTTTCTGTCCATATAAGACATGTCTATGTCCTGGGAAATGTTCTTGTTACTTACGTCATGCTAATCACATTAACGCATGTTAGCTCAACCGACCCGCGGGACAAACACCAATCCTGTAGAGGTTTTAACTCTTACACAACTAACCTAATTATCACAACATAACTGCTTGTAGATATAGCTAACATTAGCGAACTTTAACTAAATACATATACAATTTCACTTGTTTACTTGACTTTGAGACTAGAAATTGACTCCTTCAAAAAAAATGGACTCTAAGTCGAATCCTTCACTTCCATTGTCTGTGCACATAGCAACATGCGAAAATGTGGATAGCGTGTGTCTAGTTCCTTTCGTGTTTGTGTGAGGGGCTGATGTGAGCATGTCTGGGCGGGGTGAATGTAGGTCGGATGCAGTCATCACTCCGCTATTCCCCTGGAGAGATGTTGGCGGGCTGCAAGAATTTAGGAGCCAGAGCACGCACGCGTCTGCTCTGTATGATAATGCGGGCTGTGCCTCCGAGATGAGACCGGGCTAATCCAGGCATTTAATCATCTCCATAGAACTCCATTAGCCCACGCTTTTAAGAAATATCAATAAGTGCTGTCAATAGGAACAGCTAATTCATCAAGGTCAAAAAATATGAGCGTGGTTGTTTTTGAAGGAGTGAATAAGCACACTGCGTCCACGAGCAGGCAATTAAACAGAGGCTTTCTTAAACTCTCCAGCTCTCTAAAGCACTTTTGGATACATTTTTGCACTCTTAAGCGATGCAGAAGAGTTATAAAAAGAGACCTCTTGGGTTTTTTTATAGGCCTGTGCTGTAGGTCACACTAGCTGACGAGAACGATGTTTGGGGAATAGCTAGTACTTTGAGAAACACTGGCTAGTGCTGACTTATGTTGGCCCAGTATGCCTACTACATGGATACTTGCTTAAGGATATATCATCCTTTCTATAGTCCACCCCCACCCCCCCCTTCATCCCATAGCATATATTTGTACCAACATCACCGAGCATGTTACATGGGAGAATCATGTATGTATGTAGGTAGGTAGTGCTTCTTGTATTCTAAAACAGACCCTTCTGTGTTGTCTGCTGTTCCCTCTAGTCCAATGCAATCTTGCTGCTCAAACTAATCCATTCCAGTCTGTCATTGCAGTGTAGGATATGTGGCCCTAATGACTTTCTACAGATTTAAAGGCAAATCAGTGTGATCTGGTCTCTCCCAGGTTAAGATGTCCTGCTTCGCTTGTCCAAAGCTCTTGATGCTGATGAGACTTCTTTTTTTTTTTTTTTCAAGACGTTTTGGCTGTGGGTCAGTTTCTAAGGTTATTAGTTTCACACTGGCTGGCTCCTGCCTGAGCCACCGCTAATGAACTTAAAGCGATCCAAGTTCTACCTGACCTGCTTGGGTCTCATATCTTGGCCCTGCAGTGACTTGTTCTCTCCTATAGGCTACCGGTGAAATGCATTAGTGTAGGATCCTTTTTGTTTAGTGACACGTTCCGTATAAACCTCAGTGTTAAGGTATTAAATGTATAGACACTAGAGGGTTACTGGGCACCCAGTCCATGCAAAAGCTCTGCAGAGATCTGAAATCTGTTTACAAAACAGGTTTATAATCCCGCTTCAAACCGGCCATCTAATCTGATCAGGCCCTCTGAAAACGTGTGTCCGGCCGGGCCTTGGCAGATGGGCGCACCGCTAATGAATTTAATAGGAAATACCTGACCTGCTTGGGTCTCATACCTCGGCCCTGCAGTGACTTGTTCGCTCCTCCGACCACACAGCCTATAGGCTACCGCTGAAATGCAGTAGTGTGGGATTCTTCGACGTGTGACACATTCAGTATAAACCTTGGTGTTAAGGTATTAAATGTATAGACGCTAGAGCACCCACAGATGACGCCAGCGGAGCTCCTGTTCGGCCCGCTCCAACCCCTTAACCAACTCGTTAGTGCTCTCGGATGGAACACACCCGCGCACGCATGTACACCCAATCCAATAGTCGCTGACTGTGGAGCCGCCCACCTCCGTCTCAAATCTTTCTTCCCACGCCGTATGTCGTCCAGTGCAGGCAGAAACTCTTTCCCTGCTGCGTTTCTAGCAGGTGAAGGATGCCAAAGAGAACGTGGCGCAATTCTCAACCAGGTTTGAAATGTTTGCTCTTGAACTTTAACTGTTGAGGAGATTGTTGAGACTGATTTTCCCATGTTTTCCACACCTGCGTGAAGGCAAGCTGGCAAATAATGGATGCCGATTGCCCTACAAACACCATCTCCCTACTGCATGTCCACATGTCCTCACAGCTACTGTGTCATGTTGATTAAGAAACGGCTCCAGTGTCTAGGAGGCTATAAATCGGGCCAGTCTGCAGACTAGAGATGGGGTACGGCGCTGCCTTCTGCAGGGGCCCTGGACAGACCTAGCCTCTTTGATCTCATTATAAAATGCAAATGCGCTGCACCCTAAAGGGATCAAAGGTTCCCCTTCCCATTGGATGGCGCAAGTTTAATAATAGCAGCCTGGAGCGGTTTCTGTTTTTTAAGAAGTGATTTGGGGAGCTGCCGTTCCTCCGGGACATTATTTACTTTGGAGATAATGTTGCTGCTCACTAACGTAGTGACTGACTGCAGCACAGAAATCCCAGGCAGCTCCTGTTGCCTATTTTAAATGTGATCAGTCAGGTAAGCGTGTTTTGCGCTTCTCTCTGCCCCTGCTATCTCCCACCTCAAGCTTGGGTTTCAGGGTGTGGAATGTGAAAGTGTAAAATTGCTTCAACGGTAGACTCTGATACCTCCATCTACTTCTCCATTACCCCGCTAAGCAAGCAGTTACATTTTAAATGCTTTGCAGATATTCAATAATTCAGCAGTTGAGATACATATTTAGAGTAACTAATGCTTATTTTCCCCGGCCCCAAAAAATACGACCATTTTAGAACACGGTCTTATCATGCTGTATCAAAGGCACTGACAGTGCAAAGTGAGAGCCCTGTTTTTTGAGATGCGTGTGGGATTATTTTTAGCAACTCCGTCTCTCCCCAGATTGTTGTTAATTGTAGATGCAGCAGAAGTGGCTGTGTGGAGGCCCGGTGCCGACTGTGTTGGTGGTGGGAGTGGTAGTGAATCATTCGGCAGCCGGTTTGATCCTGCTGTGTGGCGGGTTCCCGTGTCAGGAAGCTCCTGCCTGGCTGCCCGCCCACCAGCCTCACCTTTCCTCCCCCCACCGCCTCCCCACTGCTCACACTCTGCCCCTTGGAGTGGGTGGGGAGGACATGCTGGCTGGCATGCCTCGCATCCATTTGGCAGGAGCTGTTGTCCCCACACCCCGTTGAGTGAGGAGTCGACTACATTGAGGAACATGAAAGGGCTCGGGGCTCTGGAGCTGTCTCTTGTGGCCCATATGTACTGATTTTGGCTCTGTTTTTATGTAACTGTCTTTTCCCAGCTCATGACCATGACTTCACAGTTCAGTTCATCTATAGCTTCCATTCCATACAAGCATATCTTAGCCTAAATATGAACCTTTTTTACGGTTTTTCCTTTCCCTGCTGAGCAACACATTTTACCATCCGTCATTAGTCACGAATTGATCGCTGAAGCTCCCTCGACTGTGATAATGAAATCTGTTTAAAGTCAATACCTGACTTGCTGCCTGACTGAGACCCCAGTAGTAGTAGCACTGCTGCTGTGCTGTTTATTTCTCCACCGATGGTGTTGGACAGTGATCCACTGTTGAGCTCTGGATGGGGTGCATACTTGCTGAGTCACTGCTCCTGGCCTGCTCCTGGCCTATCTGAAAAGCAGTGCGTCTCGGTCTGTGTTATGGGGGCATGTTGCTCAGCCGCTGAGTGCTACGACGACACTAGAGCAGTGAGGAAGCAGAATGGTCTCTACAGCTGCTCAGTAGCTGGGGGTAGGGTTTGGACTGAGACTCAGCAACGCAGTGAAGCACAGTATAGGGATGAATTTGGATTGGCTGAGATTTATTTGTGTGTATTTAATAACTGAAGAAAGGGGGTGGTTCTGTATTTTTATGGCTTTTCCAGATCTGTTCGCTTATGTGGCGACTGAGATCATCACCTCCAATGGGCTGTGCCCATGCTTTGTCTCAGATGTAAGGCTGGAAATGGAGACCATTTGGGAGGCGGGGGTGAAATCACCCTAGCTACAGAGTTATGAACTGCAAGGAACTCATAAAACTTGAAAAAGAATTAGCTAGTCCTCAGGTTCTTCTAAAGGGAAAACGGATGGGGAGTATGAGAATCCTTCAGTCATCCTTTTTGTACCCATCCGAATTTTGATGTTTTTATTTCATTTTTTTTAGATGTGATGCTCTTCTGAGGTGGTGTCCATTTTGGCCTTATGGGTGTTCCTGTCATTGTAGCAAGGGCAGCGAGCATTTAACAGTCCTAAGTGCAGGGCTCTGTGGTTTGCGCAGTCATGTGACATCATCAGTTTAATCCTCTATTTAAAGCCTTACACAAAATGAAAGCGGTTGTCTGAGGATGGTGCTAAACCATCTGACATAAAAAGAAAAGGGGGAAAGTTTCATGGAAAAAGCTTTAAATAAAGGTTAAAATCATGCATGTCACATGATCGCGCGAACACAGGACCCTAGTTTGAGAGATGTTGAAGGCTTTACCATGGCTTCAGTATAAGACTGAATCCCAATCATGAAAGCCCCTGCTTTGCCGGTCTCGTTTTAATTGAAACCCTAAGCTCGTCGTTTGAATTCAATTCCTACTCATGGCCTTTCGGTGTTAGGTCAATCTGAGCCTAAGCATGGCCTCTCATAGGTACTTTGATTTCTCCCGGAAAGAGGGGGGGGGGGGTGGGTGGAGAGAGGGGGAATAGACAGAGGGGTGGAGAGGCGCTGAGCCATGATGAATTCTACATGCTATAAATAGAGCCAAGTCCTTGGAATCCGCCTTTAACTCTGAATCTTCCCTGTTAAATCCACCTAAGCTGGGCTAGGCTGGCTACTGCTGCTGCCGCTGGCTTCTGCTATATAAAAACTATTTTCACAAATCCTCCAGAAAACATGAACGATCAAACAATCAATGCTCTCGTGTTTTTAATAAAGTATGTGTGACGGATTTCTTCCCTTCTCTCTGTCTCCCGGTCTTTGTTTGATTTCATTAATAATATCCATAATTGAGGTAGTCTGTTCTCCCTGTAGATCGTTTGCCTCCCGTGAAGCTCGCTGCTAATTTGTCAGCTGTTCTCTCGTGCGCCTGTTTTTTTTTTTTTTTTTCTTTAAAAAAAAAAAAACATTAAAAAATGAATAAAGCTCCAGCCAGGACTAATTATTAGAACCTGTGGGAAGGTCCTGGGGATCATGAGACTGACTGACTGGGGATCAGGCCGGAGTTCTGGAGGCTGGCTGAGGTAAAGCCCCTCACTGAGCATATACCGTTAAACCTGGAGGGTTATCTGAGCTAACTAGCCTATACAGCCACACGGCAGGTCACCGTCATCTGATAGGAATTAAAAGCAGAGGTAACAAGCCCTAATGATTGGCATGTTCATCTAATCAGCATGGGTAGTAATTATAGTGAGAAGGTTCCTGGCTTATTTCATTTCATTTTTGTTCTAATGCATCCTCGAGCCTCCATGGTAATTACGTAACCCTGATCACCCCTTCGGTCATTGTCCCAGAGCTAATGACCTCACGCTGCCGCTTGCGATCGCCGCTTTCTGCAATGGCATGAATGTGGCGTGAATGTCAAGATATCACCATGTGCAAAGCAGAACGTGGCGACATGTTGATTATTTTAACGTTGTCATTGCCACATCTGAGAGCTTTTCTACGCCTCTCTCTGTAAGCCTTGCTCATGTCTGGACGGTCTCTGAGTGAGAAACTTGAGCCCCGTGCCTGCATGTCCTCATTGGGGTCGGTGCTCGACGGAGAGGGGGACAGTGACACAGCTGTGGCGGCAGAGCGGAACCAGTGATGGATGACATGTCAGAATGGGCTGCTCAGCCTTCCCTCCACTCCTATTGACAGCCACGACTCTCCCGTCCAGCGTCAGTGTGGCTAATCGCAGGTCACTACACCCACGGATATGACACATGAATATTGCTGGTTGTAATTGCTCGTTTGTCAATGTCACCGTTTTCAATGCAAGTTTTCTGCAGTTAATTTATCGAATGAAAGTCCCATTTGAAAAACATCAAAGAAATGGTCTAAGTCAATTTGCTACGAGGCAGGGGCTGTGTAAGCATAAAGGCTGCAGTAGAAAACCAATATGGCTCACAGCAGCACAGTTTGACTATGCTTACTAGTCGCCAGTGTTGAGACAGGATTGTACTCTGGATTCTTAGCCGTGACCAGGAAGAACGGAAACCAATGTTTTAACACGTGTTTACTGTTACCTTGTGGTTTTGCTCAGGCGCTATCTAGATGCTGGGAGTTCTGTCCTAGTACAATATGTAAATGGGGCTCCGTGTGGGAGATGGTGTGTGTGTGTGAATGCTCAGAGCAATTGTTTGCCCCGGCTTTGAGCCCTGCAGCCGCGAGGCCACAGCCCTCTTCCCCACCAGTTAATTGCCTCTGAATTAGCCCATTAATGCGGTCGTGTAGAGGGATGAACGGGTGCTCTGAGGTGTCTGGCCTCTCTTGACCACTGCCATGTATTATTTATGGGTCAGCGAGTCTGTCAGCTCAACATTAACTTGGCTAATGGGCTGAAAAGGAGGTCTGTAGCTGCTTTTTAAATCGGTAGCAAGTCAAATAGAATTCAGGAAAGTTCTGGTTTGGTCTGAAGGTGGAAGCTAAGGCAACACTTCACATTTTAAAGGCTGTTTTTCTGTTCCTCTGTACATTCCTGTAAGGACGAATAGTGCACCCTGAGGACAGGTTACCATGGGAGATCTACCGCAGATACGGGGTTGTGTCATGCTCTGTCTGCCTGTGATGCAAAGGCATGATGTGCTTGGTTGCCCCATATGAACTTATTTGATTCTGTATAGTTTAATCCGAGGTAGGATAGTTTCTCCTATTGGTGGATTGGTTGTATATCCAGAGGCTTTAGATCGCATGCCTCTAACTCATTTCACGGAGGGCAGCGTGTCTGCAGATTTTCTCTCCTCCCTTGGACTTGATTGACAAACTGAGGTCACTAATTAGTAAGGAACTCCCCTCATTTGGTTTGTAGGTCTTAATTGAAAGGAAAAACCAGCAAACAGTGGGCTGGGTGATAAATGGCAATATATATATTTTTTTTTAAACTTTTTTTTTTTAAACATTTTTGACGGTAACAATGCAATTCTACAGTTTCAGTTAAAGGACAAAATTACAAGCTTTGAAATATTTTGGTTGTAGTGGGGACAGTAACATTACCTCACAACAACAACAAAAAAATACCAAGGAAAATGTTTTGGCGCACATATACTTTTAAATGATAAATTTAGGAGTCTGTAGTAGAAAAAATTTGTCAAATGAACGTAGACATGAATAAATAACTTTATTTTGAGATGTACCAAGATGGCTGTGCAGTGGCTTCAATACAACGCCTCCTGTCAGTCATCCAGGGTTTATACACATTGGTGGCAACACATACATTCTAAGTGATTTCAATGGGTCTTTCTCAATTCTGATTTGTTTGATATTGTTCAATCAAACTTAACCGCTTATAATCATTTTCAGAAATTGATGAAAATGCTGAATGTTTGCACTTGAGAGAATTTCTACACTGCCACGTAGGTCTGGGCAAACAATCAAGCGCTTCTATTTTCCCGAATGTTGCAATTTTGATTTAGATCAAAACATGGGTGAACCGTTGCGATCATGGAAATATAATGATTATTCTAAATATATAGTTGGAATATAATATTGGTCACTTTGAATACAGTTTGACATGACAACTATTGAAAAAGCCAGGGAGGAATTTGTGTCAGGGTGGGAACCAATGTGTTTCCCAGGGAAACCTATAGCCTTTGCCAACATTTTAACTATGTTCTCTTACTTCATGTACATGTAGCTAACATGTTCATTCTTCACCTACTCCTCTCTGATTTTAGAAGGTGTTGTACAAGCAACATGCTGATTTAGGCCTACATCAGCACTGGTATTAATCAGGCTGTATTAGCTAGCTATGTTTTTGCTCTGACTCCGCTAATAAATGTACTATCTAGTGATAAGTGGCTAACAGAATTTATTTTAGCCACAACTACCTAAGAAAAGACAAACTAGCTTTGCAGACGGTAAGACGCACAAACTAATAATGTCATAGAACGCTGTGGTTTTATACATTTAAGACGCAAAGTGGAAAGCAGCATAGTTTTTCATCAACATCTTGTTGCCAGCTGCTGCGTTGATCATGCAGACTAAAGTCGGTTGAAGTGGGCGAGCAACAACAACGGTGCTCCTTGAGTGACGGGTCGGGGCTTGGTGAGAGGCGGAGAAGGACGACTCACTCAAGTTGCATAGTAAACTATAAAAACGGACGTGACACAAGGCCGAGTGGCGTATCACATTTAATAAACCAAACATTGAAATACAGTTATACAAGGCAAAGTAAAAACCCAAACCGGTCCGTGCAGCAATATGTTTGTGTGTGTGTAGAGTCAAATATTGTATACAGCCCAGCCCTACACTAGGCCCTCCATGGAATGAGTTTGACGCCCCCATCTTTGGATGGAGGTAAATGTGGACCGTAAGACCCCTGGTCTATTTGTGAACCTTTATTTATCCGTGTCTTTTCACTGCTTGTTCTCTAAGAGCGACGGGAGAAGAACACGACTGAATATGAAACGATGGACCTGTATTTCCACTGAGAATATTATTTTCTTGCAATTCATTAAACAACCAAACTCCCAAAGGCAGTCAGTTTGCATTCACCAGGCATAGTGAATATATGATGCCTCCAGAGAACTCCACCATGTTTCTGAAGAGATCATCCCAATCGCAAAACGTACTTCCTCCTGCCTTTTTTTTAGTGGTGCTCAATCATGGCTGGCAAGTCATTTCCGTCTCTCTGACATTGAATACTAAATTCATATGCCTTATTTCAGTCTCATATTATTCCACTTTGACCTTCTCGCTACGTTAGATATGGTGTTTGTTTCATTTATTTTTTATCTTTCTTCCATCCTCGAGACATTTTGCTATTCTCAGGCTTTTTAAAAGTCAACAAATTTGACTCTGCCAAGAATGGTAGACCTAAAGAATGTTGCCTACATTTTGCTCTATGTTTTGATTATTGGGGAGTATAAGCTCTAAATTCAATGGAAGTAAATTACAGGTCCATGTGTTTAGTTTCTCTGCCAGACTTCATGAAACAAAACGACCACATTATTTTCTCAGATCCTTCAATTGTCTTTAGGAGATCGGCGTCCAAGAGGTCGGGTCAAGATAAAATGTAACCTGAAACCATGTCATCTGCCTCTCAATATTATGCCCTCTACCTCAAAGGGTAAATGCATTTAGTTTTGGTGACATGGGCTATGTTATACAGCATTATTGTGGTCTTTTACAGAAGGTGTTTTTATTAGTCCAAAAAATCTGTCTGGTAACCACATTTTACATATGTCTATTTTCTTTCCACAGCTTACAAGGCTAGAGACGGACAAGGCCATAGAAATCAGAATTTATACCCAATACGTCTTTGTAGCATTTCATTTGTTCTACTCTTAAGTGGGCCGTTGGCACTACTTGGTACCGATGGAGCGGTGTGAGTGTGGGCACTATAGGGGGCTGCTGTGAGCAGCTATTGTTAGTGGAAGGATACTATCGGACGCTCTACTGCCTGATAATTAAGTGGCGTGCTGACAAACGGCTTTCATCAGATCTCTCATGTGGAACTGAGAGCATGCGAAGGCTTTCAGGGAGGATAAACTGGAGGACGTCACTTTGCCTCCAATCTCTCATGGCCTTGTGCTGCCTCCGCAGAGAGGGAGGGAGGGGAGAGCCATGTATTGCACAGAAGCACGAAAGTGCAAGCTTGCATCCGTCAGAATGGAACAGACCCAATTTATAGCCAGGCTTATTGTGTGCTTCTCTCTTTTGGCAAATATTGCGAATTCAGAACTGTTTTTTTGCGATGTTATGTCAAATGGTGAATGCAATGTGTGAGGATTGTTTTCCCTTCTGAAAACCTGTCAAATTGTCTTTTTGTTTTCTCTTGGAGTTTCACAGTTCGGGGATCAAGTCAGAGTGGAAGTGCAATTGGCCTTCATCTAGATGATGCAGATCTTGTTTTTAGATGTTTATTTTGTCTGCAAATCAATTGTATGAGACCTTCAGTTCAATTTGAATCTCACCAGAATGGTAAGAGGAGCCAAATAGACAGAACCTGGGCAACGTAGCAAACGCTAGGCTAGGCCTACATGTCCACTACTTTTTTTTTTTTTTTCAACTCTTCTGGACCACCTGGTTCTTTCGTCCATTCCTCTAGACCCAATTATTCTCTTAGTCTCCTGTGCTGTGCTGACCAGTGAATGATGACAGAACAGTGGCTCCATCCCTCTCCTCTATTCTCCTCTCTCTGACTGTTTTTAACAACGTCCATGTCCTCGTGATTTTTGAGAGCGAAACTTGGGGGGGGGGCCCTCAAACCTGAAAAAACGAAACACAATTTTTGGGGAAAACTAAACCGAATCAGGCCAAAAATAAAACAATTTGAAAGGCTCTAGTTATGAGTGGAGCTGCTATGCTCTGGCGACTGTGGAAAGCCCTTTGACTGTGTGTGCTTTGCTCTCAGCACCAGGCGAGAGAGCGCTCCTGAAGGACTATGATTAAAAGGGTTCAGACGAGTGGCTCAGCTCTTTTGTCATTGTGTTGACCTGTCATTCAGTGTTACATTTAAGTAAATTTCCCCCTGTAGCCTTTCAAAAATAATTTGCAGCAGCCAACCTGGCTACCAATTTTGAAAGGAAACGTTGAAAAATCTCAAATGTTGCACTGAAGAGTCAG
Organism: Oncorhynchus mykiss; assembly: GCF_057628025.1. NCBI lineage: Eukaryota > Metazoa > Chordata > Actinopteri > Salmoniformes > Salmonidae > Oncorhynchus > Oncorhynchus mykiss. The sequence continues at coordinate 38,316,675 of NC_143028.1, read as the reverse complement.
GTCTGTAACCTTTAATGCATCCAGAAAATAATGCAGAAGAGTTTGGATTTTTTTTTTCCTTCTCCGCAGACTGAGCTCAAGGTTACCCAACAAAGCAGGTAAAGATGTGGGTGTGAGCGAGGTTGAGCTCAGAACGCTTTCTTTGCAGTGCTTTTGGTCTCCAATCCCCTCCTACTGCTGAAAAGGGAACATCCTTAGTGCAGCTTTCATAAACTTCTGTGCCACTCCGGAGAATAGGAGTTTTGTCTGTGCCTAAACTGAATGTGGGTGTAAGTATGGATTACTTTCATGAAGTAACTTCAGATGAAGATGGATGTCTGAAAAGCCAGATAATGGGGAATATTCTGTTTCGAATAGCAGAGTGTCTATCAGTGCATTTTGGATCGACCGTGACTGATTGGCGTGTGAGTCGGTGTCCAGTTCTCTCTTGGCATCTTCTTGTCCCCTGCATACCTGCCTGGGAGGGGCTCCGTGTCTCCCACACCTATTTTCATTCCCAGTCATGTCTCCTCTTCACAGCCAGCCACGCACTAAGCAGGAGTGGGTAATAATTGTGTCTTGAAGGCTGCACAAATGTATTTCTATTTTATTATTTCTTTTTTTTAATGGAGAAAAAAAATGGACAATCAGTTTGCGGGCCAGAAAAGGTGCAGTTATTTCAGAGTTTATACCGAGGTCCATATTTAATCAGCCGACGGGCCGGCCCCTGACCGTATTTCGCTCACCGCTGCACTAAAGTGTAGTTAATATCGGCTAGTAGCTCTCTAAGCCTGGCAAGCGAGGCTTAATGATCCCATACCCACCTGATGGACAGGAACCAGCCCATCTCTCATCTGCCTATTACCTAACATGACCCAATGCATATGTATGGAAGATGTACACCAGCCTATACAGAAGTGAATCTAAGATCTGTATGGAACTAAATGACCCTAGCAGGCAACTCCCACCATGGTTATCCAGTGGGTGTAGACGGCACAGCTTCAACTGGGGTTAAAACGGCTTGCGTGGGTTGCTTTTTATTGTACTGGATCTGAAGCTCTTCAGCACCAAATGGTAAGGAGAAACCTTTCTAAATAGTCAGTACGTTTTTGAAAAGCTTTATCTGATTTTAAGCAAATAGTTTATTGTACAGTAGAAACAGGAGTTATCACTGGTTATTTTGAGCACTGATTTCTCTGCCGGCTATGCGCATGCATCTTATCTTTTAAATTTCCATATGCAAGCATTTATCGCTTTCATCATTTTAATATACTTGTGAAGGATGGGTTTAATCTAACCATTTGAAATAGAATTTCCAGTTGGTATAATCTCACTTTGCAGAGGATTGGTTTTTGGTTTAGATTAGGCCTACTTCAACATGTTACACACAGGTAGGCTAGGTAGGATCTGCTTCACAAACTGTGCGTTTTGTGATCGACATGTTTTTCTATTTTTTTTACTGCCTTCTCCGTCTTTTAATTCACATGGCCTCAACTTGCACGCTTGGTCTACATTTTTAAAAAGTGTATTTTTCCATATAGATACCCTATGTTTGAATAAAATCAACTATATGTAAAGCTACTGAGCACGTCGGAAGCTTTTAAGCTCTGTGATTTTAAAAATGAAGACTGAGCCGAGCCCGGATCTTTATAGCCTAAACAGAAGAGGAAAAACATTTTCCTGACTCCTCCCACTGTCCTTTGCAGCCATTAAGCTCCTGAAATTGCCAGTGATCGGCTACACCAGCGGTTGGCAACCTTTTCCATTTGGAGTGCCAAGTTATTGTACCTCTTCTCATTTTTTTGGGTTTCTTTTTCTTTACCCTGTTTTCTTCCCAGTTTTCGTGGTAGTTAGTCTTGTCTAACGCTGCAACTCCCGTACGGACTCGTGAGAGGCGAAGGTCGAGAGCCATGCATCCTCTGAAACACAACCCAACCAAGCTGCACTGCTTCTTGACACAATGCCCACTTAACCCGGAAGCCAGCCGCTCCAATGTGTCGGAGGGAACACCGTACACCTGCCGACCATGGCCACAGGACAATCATACCATTTCTACTGATCTGCGTGCCAGTTAGGATGTTCATGGAACCATTTCATTTGAATTTATCTTCATATCTCAAAATCAAGGACATGTGGTTAATCAAAATTCTCTCTAAATGAAAATTGTACAAATCTAAAGTTAACTTCTATTGCCAGTATGTAAAAATGGCCTACATAAAGCCAACAAATAACATTTGCAGCCCATAGGTAAAAATGCTGAAAATAATATATATAAATCACATTGGATACCCATGGCCTGCCTGCAAGGAACTTGAAACAATGTATCAACTATTAACTTGGTCCAGCCTGAAGTTTGTGCTAGCTAACTTGCAGCATTGTATAAAATATCCTGGCCCCTCAGTTTCCTGTGCCAGTGAGCTCCTGACAGACACGGCTGTCGGCTATTCACGCAAGGGATCAAAAGTAATCCGGTGTGTTTCCTTACTCAAGATTTTAAACTTTTTTTTTTTGGTTACCACATGATTGGGGCCGGCAGGTAGCCTACTGGTTAGAGAGTTGGGCCAGTAACTAAAAGGTTGCTAGATTGAATCCCCAAGCTGTCAAGGTGAAAATCTGTCGTTCTGCCCCTGTACAAGGCAGTTAACCCACTGTTCCTAGGCCGTCCATTGTAAATAACAACTTGTTCTTAAGCTACTTGCCTAGTTAAATGAAATGCATTTTTTTTAATGATTCCATATGTGTTATTTCATAGTTTTGATTAGAGGTCGAACGATTTTAATTAGGGCCGCTTTTACAACTTTTCAGAATTGGTAATTGGCCTTTTTGAATGCCGATTCTGGACGATTTACATTGCAATCCACGAGGAAACTGCGTGGCAGGCTTGACCACCTGTTAAGCAGCGTCAAATGGACTTTGTGGCTGCATGGAGCCAAGGTAAGTATCCTATAAAAAAAACAATCTTCACATAATCACTAGTTAACTACACATGGTTGATGATATTACTAGGTTAACTAGCTTGTCCGGTGTTGCATATAATCAAAGTGGTGCCTGTTAATTTATCATCCAATCACAGCCTACTTCAACTTCGCCAAACGGGTGATTTAACAAAAGAGCATTGCCGATTAAAAAGCACCATTTTGTCCACAAATGTACCTAACCGTAAACATCAATGCCTTTCTTAAAATCAAAACAGAGTATTTTTTTTTTTTTTTAAACCTGCATATTTAGTTTTTAAAAATCCATGTTAGCAGGCAATAGTAACTAGGGAAATTGTCACTTCTCTTGCGTATAATATTTAAACTTTGGGTTGCCACCCGTTCGATAAAATACAGAACGTTTCCGTATTTCACTGAAAGAATAAAGGTTTTGTTTTCAAAATGGTAGTTTCCAGATTTGACCATATTAATGACCAAAAGCTCGTATTTCTGTGTATATTATAATTAAGTCTGATTTTGATAGAGCAGTCTGTCTGAGCGGTGGTATGCAACAGCAGGCTCGTAAGCATTCCTTCAAACAGCACTTTCCTGAGTTTGCCAGCAGCTCTTAGCAATGCTTGAAGCACAACGCTGTTTATGACTTCAAGCCTATCAACTCCTGAGATTAGGCTGGCAATACTACAGTGCCTATAAGAACATCCAATAGTCAAAGGTATATGAAATACAAATGGTATGGAGCGAAACTACAACCTAAAACTTGAACTGGGAATATTGAACCACCAGCTTTCATGTTCTCATGTTCTGAGCAAGGAACTTAAACGTTAGTTTTCTTTTACATGGCACATATTGCACTTTCTTCTCCAACAGTTTTTTTGCATTATTTAAACCAAATTGAACATGTTTCATAATTTGAGACTAAATATATTTAATGTATTATATTAAGTGTTCATTCAGCATTGTTGTAATTGTCATTATTACAAATATATAAAAATTATCCGATTTTAATCAGTATCAGCTTTTTTTGGTCCTCCGATAATCGGTATCGGCGTTGAAAAATCAATCGGTCGACCTCTAGTTTTGATGGCTTCACTATTATTCTACAATGTAGAAAATAGTCAAACTTAAAACCCCAGAATTAGGTGTCCACACTTTTGACCGGTACTGTATGTGTGTAGTTATATCTATTTGCCGTGGCTCGACTAAAAAAATGTAAAAAAATCTCTGTCGACTAACAGCCTATCGACCAAACAATTGACTAGTCGACTAAATGGAGTCAGGCCAAGTAGGGTTTTTTAAATGTATTAGTTATACCTTGGCATGCGTTTTGCTGCAGCAAGCAAACTGTTGATGTTTTATTAAAACGACATACAAGCGAGTAAAGATCAGAAACTAAGGGGTTTAAAGCCTAGCATGCCAAGACTGCTACATGATACCAAGGGAAGCAGATTATATGCCTTTGAAGCCTGTAAACAATCAAGTTGAAAATCGTTGCGGTTGACTTCGTGGTTCTTCAAGTGTGGGCTACGGGTCTCAGTACTTTGGTTATGAGAGATTGTCGGTGTGTGCTGTGCGTTGAGCCTGTGCTTGACTGTGCGTCTACTCTTCAGTTGGTGTGCGTGGGGTTGGGGGGAGAACTGTGTTAGGTGGGGGAGTGAAGGAATGTGTGTGTGCACGCGCTGTGGCGTTCAACGTCTTCCCACAACAAATAGACAGCAAAGGTGCTACATTCCTTAGCCCCTGTGGAGATCTCTGACGCTGAGGTCAGGTTTATGTTTTGTGTAGGAATGGGACCTTGTATAGAATGTGTGTAACAACAATGCAAACAAATCTACTGTACCAATGCTTTATCCTCACTGCTGGTTGGTTCCTTCCTTTGTTGTATCATAGCTGTGCTGTGGCTCAGTCCTCTCTCTCGCTCTCTTTCTGTCCTCGCTCACAGAATGCTGCTGCAGGCCTTATCTGAAAGATCACATCCCTTTTCTGTATAACAAGACTAGATCTGATGTATGCACTGCAGCAGCAGTGGCTCAACTCTTTTTGTCTGCCTCAGTCATTCACATGGAGGTTTTCCCACAGGTCATTTAAAGGTCATGCTATCCTTGTACTATTTGCTTTTGGCTGCAAAGGCCTGTATTCTATTAATTTTTTTTACATGCATGTTTAAGATGCTCTTAAAAGCCTTGTGGTGCTGTCTGTTTTTAATGGTTAATGTTGAGAAGAGATGTTTGGAAATGTAAAGTGAACTTGTGGGAACGTTGTTAGTGTTGTTATTATTGGGGAAAAGTGTCAAAAGAAACTGTGCAACTCCAGTACAACAGCTCCGGGTTATGCAATATAATGGGTTCCAATCCTGACACTGCACAGTTGTGGGAAAGCATATTGATCACACACTGCTGCAAATCTGAAGGCATTGAAGCGCTGTTCCATTTGGAGTTTAAATGTTTAAAGAGCTCGTTTGGGCCTTCCCTTACTAAGATTTGTTTATTTTTATTTTTAAATGGGCTCACAAGTAAATACTCAACTTTTACATGAGGGAGAAATGCCATGTGTTGGCATGCCTGTCAATAGGACACGTGGAGGCGCAGCAGCAGAGGACTGCGTTAGACCTGTGGAGAGTCCTCTTCTCCACGGGTTCTCTCTGCGTGAGAGAACTCCACCTCCCTGCGTCGCAGTTGCGTTGCAGTTGCATCCCGGTGAGGCTGCGGACCGCTGGGTGCACTGGCCCCCACTCCTTACCCCCTTACTCCTCCCTGTGAGGCGCAGGGCAGTGACACGGCCTGTCCCTTTGCCTCACTCTGAACGTTTGACACGCGACGCGAGGTCAACGTGACCTACTTTCCCCTGGCTACCCTTCTGCTGAGCCGCAGGGGCGTCGGGAGGGTGGTGGTGGTGGTGGTGGTGGTGAGTGACGTTAAGGCGGGACGGGGCAGGGATGGTGCTCTCCTGGCGTTGGATCACCACGTTTAGTTTTGAGACGTGTGTGTGTGTGTGTGGGAGGCGACAGTGGGAGACACGCACACCGGCTGGGCGTGAACCGCACTGTGGGGTTTGCAGGTGCTGGGCAGTACTTTGGATGGACCCCTGCAATACTGCCTTAACGGAATAAATCCTTCTACTCAGTGTACTTCTGACCACACTGTGGGTTACTGATCTGGCTGCTCCGTCATCATTGTGTGTCCGTATGATGCGCTGCATGCTGGAGATGCTAAGGCTAATTGTAGTATAGCCATAAAGTGTTTGTTTTGGAAAAGCTAACTGGCTTTAATTGGGAGGATTCTCACCAGCGCGTTGTCATCTTATTGACGGGTTGTGCTCTGCCTCCCTGCAAGGATGCTAGGGTCTCTCAAATTGAGCCGAAGTGGCTCTCCTGACGTTTCTCTGCGAGACGCTGCGGTCGTAACGTGTTAAACGCTTCTATCCACTCCATTTCACCCTTTCTCCTATGATTGACCCTCAGCCTGTTAGTTTCACACCAGTGACTTGTAAGCTTAGATGGGAGCGTGTTTGATAGATTACAGTGTGTCGCTGGCGCACAGAGACGGTCGGAGAGAAGAGTTCATTTAAAAAGTCAACCTGTTAATGCACTGGCAGTACTCTAGGCTGGGTCAGACCTGGATGACCGTATCAATGATTTAGACCTGCAAGAAGGCACTAAATGGCGACTGAACAACATCTCGCTGAGCGCTACTTGCCCTTCTCACCTCGTGGCAACAAGTGCTCGACATGCCCTCCTGCTCCTTGCCGGCTGAGTCTGTGGAAGGTGGATGGGTTTTACTTCGGTCTTAAGTGCTTACGCTTGTAAGACATTGTACGGTCAGCATTACACTCGGGCCCTCCTTTCTCTCTCTTTTGTCTTCCTAGGGACCTAATGGCCTTAATGTTTTCCAAACTGATGGCTTGCATCACACCTTTTTGTTCCTGGACCTGAATGTAGGCTATGAATATTCTGCATAGTCTACTGTATGTCTATACAGATGTATCCACATGCACGGTGTCAGACACAGCTGAGTGTCCCCACTTGACATGTGGTCATATCAACTAATGCAGTGGTTCCCAAACTGTTGGGTATGGCAGCCCCACACACACACACAAATTGAAATATTGAATGCTCCCCAATGCTGGAAGGGGGGCCTGAGGTGAAAACGTTTGGAGAACCCCTGCCCTAATGCAGGAGGCGTGTAGGCTAAGACTGACTGGCGGGCAGACTGGATACAGACCATCCTACTGATTTTAGTGCCGTCTGTGAGGAAGCCCTGCCAGGCCTGACTGAACGGCTGCTCCAACAGATTCCCAGTAGAGCAGGCAGGCTTGCTGGACCATCTCTCCATCAACCACGGACACTGACTGATGCACTCCAGTCCCACACTAGACTGGAAGATACAGCACTGGTGCTATCAGACGGTGACACAGATTTTGGGGTTTGATTAGCCTCGTTATTGAGTTTAAAAAATAAATTAAAAAATGAATACGTTTTATTTTTCTATAATGAACACAATCTGCCCTTCCTGAAACGGTCCTGCCACTTTTTGTTGTGTATGTTTTGGTGTATTGGATTTTAGCATTTCAGGGGATTTTACCACCGGAGATTGACAGCTTGATAACAAGACTGTCGTTGTCCTCTCTTCCTGAGGTGTATTTCTCTATACTGCTGTTACAATCAGCGCCATCTTATCGGCTTTGGGCTGTACACATCACACATCTGCCCAACGACCGTCCGACTCGTCTGAGGATCTCAAAGGTTCTTAGTGCAGCCATCTGTCAATACTAGAATGGTGTGGAGATGTGTGCATTCGGCTAGTCCGTTAAGCCTGTGGCTGGCCCAGCCCCGGCTGATTCCAGGAGGCTGGCCGGCTCCACCCTAACTGATACTAAACCAGGAGCACCGCTCCACTCTACAGCCATCATCATGGCTGCTTCGAGCCCCCGACCAGGCAGATATATATCAGCCTCTGTGGGTGAGGAATAGCTAACACCGTAATGAGTTAAGTTTCAGAATGATCTACATAATTTATTTCTCCCCCCCCCCCCCCAAGGAGACTTGTGTAGCATTAATTAATATCAGGCATCGTCCCAGTGAGGGATTCATTTGGGATGCGTGTCTCTTAATTCAAGCTGAGCTTTGATTGTTGGCGCCCATGTAATTTGAGAAGTAGAAGAAGCCAGTCTGCTGTTACCGGGTAGATTAGGCCCGGTCCTGGTAGCTTTCAGTGTGTAGACTGACATCTAGTCACAGATATAGCAGTTTATTTCCTCCCAAGGTTTCATTTTTAAAACAAGTGTATTTTGACAGGAAATGGGACTTGACACCAAAGGATGACGTTGTACCATGCTACGAAGGTCCCTGTTTGGTCTTTCTCACAATGGCACAGCCATTGTGGCTATGACATGCTCTCTGCTCAAAGACACGAGACCTCTTCACTTTTTAATGTGATTTAAAAAGTGGGGAAAAAATGAAATCCCTTATCTCTAACCCCAAATTTCTCTCTCTCTCTCCCCACAGAACTCAATACGGCACAATCTGTCATTGAACAAGTGTTTTCTCAAAGTGCCTCGCTCCAAAGACGACCCGGGAAAGGTAAGACGACCGTGTTTCATTCAAACCCAACATACAGAGATGACTGAACGTAGCGGAAATAAGCGGCTGGTGTCCACAGACAGACCTACTAGTCTAGACTCACTCTTTGCAAGTAGTCCTCCATTATGATCTAATGCTGTCTGCATGAGGAACATGTTTGCTGTGAACGCCTGCCAGTGTGCTCTGACAGTCTGGAAATGCATGGCACGCTCGTAATCTATTTTGAACATTCCACCCCCACAAAATTGCATGTCAAATGTAAAGACCATGTTTTTGCTTTTTAGACCTGCGGGCAGACTAAGTACGAAGATGTGATAATAAGTCACTGTCCTTGTGAGAATAGTCCAAAATAAGGCCTTAGTCAGTGCATTTCGAGTAACGCTACAAAAGTGCCTCTCGGGCTGGGTTATGAGGAGAAAAGCCCTCAGATCAGAGAGGGAGGCCATGCTGACACATACAGCACCTGCCTCTCCCGCCCCATCTAAGGCCGGCAGGGACTGCTGCTATGACACCACCAGCTCCCATACCAGCCTGTTTTACCACACAATCGCTCCCATCTCTCGCCCTGTCCCTTGTCTTACTAGTATCTCTCACTGCGCTTTGTTTCTCACGTGGTTGGACCATGTGGGCCTATATTTAGTGTATCCTGGTTATGTGAATTGGTCGAACCATATGTAAGAGTTTTTGTCTGGTGAACAGGCACATGAACAGGCACAAAGTGGCTTGAAGAGCTACGCCAAGCTATGTACTGTAGAGGTTGGGGACTGAATGCTAATTTCATGTTTTGCTGTAATCCTCTGATATTGACACTCCTGGGAGCTGCACTAAATACAAAATAATCTATTGCTGTGAGTCCCATTCCAAATGCATGGCCAACTTAATTTGGAATTTTCCTCACCCCCCCCAAGACAACTTCAAAGAAGTGCTAGCCTCTAGATAGGTTCCATCAGTATTGTAATGTGGCAGGGATATGAGCAGTGCTGGTCGGATGAGATAGGAGAGCACCGTGTCTACCTCTGAGATGGAGAGCGAGATGACATGCGTGGCGTGCACCTTCACCGTGGGGGGGGGGGGGGGGTAAAAGTGCTGTTACGGCTCCCACTGCAGAGACCTATTTATTTCACGTGTTAACCGGTTAGGAATGCTAAATGTGCACCGTGATTAAAAAAAATAGGTTGACATACAATACTGTAGGAAAATCACCAGCCTCTGAGAGAAACAGGTCATCAGGGCTTCTGGTGGAATCATCACATGTCCATGGCATTTTGTGTAGAGACTACATGGATGGTAGAGCTTAGTTTTCCTTACATTTGTAGCTTACATTATGGACAGACATTCTTGCTTTGCCGGCTTCACTATGATGCCGTGCATTTGTGATTTATTTAAGAAGTCTCTTCCCCCGTCGAGTCTCGAGGGGCGTGTGGAGAAATGCAGAAACTCCCCAAGGGTTTGTGCTTAAAGATTATATATTTTTTGCCTAATTAAAAGAAACGCCGCCCGTCTCTCCACCGGCGCAGTGAGTCTGAGTCTACCAAGAGCTCTAATTGAAACAGTTAACCCCAAAATCCTCATACATCTAGCAGTGAACCAGATGCTTTGATCAAAACACGCAGCTCAGGCAGCTCACCTTCAGGCGTCCTTAGACGTTTCTCTGTCCATTACTCTCAGCCTCTTGCAGTGAAGACCAACATCGCCAAATATACCAACAATGGAATTGGGCTACAGAACAGTGAGGAATAATGGGATTTATACTCACATATACAGTTGAGTCTGACGTTTACATACTCCTTAGCCAAATACATTTTAAACTCAGTTTTTCACAATTCCTGACATTTAAAAAAAGTCCCTGTCTCAGGTCAGTTAGGATCACCACTTATTTTAAGAATGTGAAATGTCAGAATAATAGTAGAGAATTATTTATTTCTGCTTTTATTTCTTTCATCACATTCAGTGGGTCAGAAGTTTACATACATTCAATTAGTATTTGGTAACATTGCCTTTAAATTGTTTAACTTGGGTCAAACGTTTCGGGTAGCCTTCCACAAGCTTCCCACAATAAGTTGGGTGAAGTTTGGCCCATTCCTCCTGACAGAGCTGGTACAGTGCCTTGCGAAAGTATTCGGCCCCCTTGAACTTTGCGACCTTTTGCCACATTTCAGGCTTCAAACATAAAGATATAAAACTGTATTTTTTTGTGAAGAATCAACAACAAGTGGGACACAATCATGAAGTGGAACGACATTTATTGGATATTTCAAACTTTTTTAACAAATCAAAAACTGAAAAATTGGGCGTGCAAAATTATTCAGCCCCTTTACTTTCAGTGCAGCAAACTTTCTCCAGAAGTTCAGTGAGGATCTCTGAATGATCCAATGTTGACCTAAATGACTAATGATGATAAATACAATCCACCTGTGTGTAATCAAGTCTCCGTATAAATGCACCTGCACTGTGATAGTCTCAGAGGTCCGTTAAAAGCGCAGAGAGCATCATGAAGAACAAGGAACACACCAGGCAGGTCCGAGATACTGTTGTGAAGAAGTTTAAAGCCGGATTTGGATACAAAAATATTTCCCAAGCTTTAAACATCCCAAGGAGCACTGTGCAAGCGATAATATTGAAATGGAAGGAGTATCAGACCACTGCAAATCTACCAAGACCTGGCCGTCCCTCTAAACTTTCAGCTCATACAAGGAGAAGACTGATCAGAGATGCAGCCAAGAGGCCCGTGATCACTCTGGATGAACTGCAGAGATCTACAGCTGAGGTGGGAGACTCTGTCCATAGGACAACAATCAGTTATATATTGCACAAATCTGGCCTTTATGGAAGAGTGGCAAGAAGAAAGCCATTTCTTAAAGATATCCATAAAAAGTGTCGTTTAAAGTTTGCCACAAGCCACCTGGGAGACACACCAAACATGTGGAAGAAGGTGCTCTGGTCAGATGAAACCAAAATGTAACTTTTTGGCAACAATGCAAAACGTTATGTTTGGCGTGAAAGCAACACAGCTGAACACACCATCCCCACTGTCAAACATGGTGGTGGCAGCATCATGGTTTGGGCCTGCTTTTCTTCAGCAGGAACAGGGAAGATGGTTAAAATTGATGGGAAGATGGATGGAGCCAAATACAGGACCATTCTGGAAGAAAACCTGATGGAGTCTGCAAAAGACCTGAGACTGGGACGGAGATTTGTCTTCCAACAAGACAATGATCCAAAACATAAAGCAAAATCTACAATGGAATGGTTCAAAAATAAACATATCCAGGTGTTAGAATGGCCAAGTCAAAGTCCAGACCTGAATCCAATCGAGAATCTGTGGAAAGAACTGAAAACTGCTGTTCACAAATGCTCTCCATCAACCTCACTGAGCTCGAGCTGTTTTGCAAGGAGGAATGGGAAAAATGTCAGTCTCTCGATGTGCAAAACTGATAGAGACATACCCCAAGCGACTTACAGCTGTAATCGCAGCAAAAGGTGGCGCTACAAAGTATTAACTTAAGGGGGCTGAATAATTTTGCACGCCCAATTTTTCAGTTTTTGATTTGTTAAAGTTTGAAATATCCAATAAATGTCGTTCCACTTCATGATTGTGTCCCACTTGTTGTTGATTCTTCACAAAAAAATACAGTTTTATATCTTTATGTTTGAAGCCTGAAATGTGGCAAAAGGTCGCAAAGTTCAAGGGGGCCGAATACTTTCGCAAGGCACTGTATAACTAGATTAGTAGATCTCCTTGCTCGCACACGCTTTTTCAGTTCTGCCCACACATTTTCTATAGGATTGAGGTCAGGGTGTTGTGATGGCCACTCCAATACCTTGACTTTGTTGTCCTTAAGCCATTTTGCCACAACTTTGGAAGTATGCTTGGGGTCATTGTCCATTTGGAAGACCCATTTGCGACCAAGCTTTAGCTTCCTGACTGATGTCTTGAGATGCTGCTTCAATTCATCCACAGAATTTTCCTGCCTCATGATGCCATCTATTTTGTGACGAGCACCAATCCCTCCCGCAGCAAAGCACCCCCACAACATGATGTTGGGATGGTGTTCTTCGGCTTGCAAGCCTCACCCTTTCCTCCAAACATAGCGATGGTCATTATGGCTGAACAGTTTTATTTTTGTTTCATCAGACCAGGAAAGTGCGATCTTTGTCCCCATGTGCAGTTGCAAACTGTAGTCTGGCTTTTTTTCTTGCGGTTTTGGAGCAGTGGCTTTTTCCTTGCTGGGCGGCCTTTCAGGTTGTCGATTATAGATACTTGTATAACTGTTTCCTCCAGCATCTTCACAAGGTCCTTTGCTGTTGTTCTAGGATTGATTTTCACTTTTCGCACCAAAGTACGTTCATCTCTAGGAGACAGAACGCGTCTCCTGAGCGGTATGACGGCTGCGTGATCCCATGGTGTTTATACTTGCGTACTATTGTTTGTATAGATGAACGTGGGACCTTCAGGCGTTTGGAAATTGCTCCCAAGGATGAACCGGACTTGTGGAGGTCTGCAATTTTTATTTTTTAGGTCTTGGCTAGTTTCTTTAGCTTTTTCCCATGATGTCAAGCAGAGAGGCACCGAGTTTGAAGATAGGCCTTGAAATACATCCACAGGTACACTTCCAATTGACTCAAATTATGTTAATTAGCCTATCGGAAGCTTCTAAAGCCATGGCATAATTTTCTGGAATTTTCGAAGTGGTTTAAAGGCACAGTCAACTTGGTGTACATAAACTTCTGACCCATTGGAATTGTGATACAGTGAATTATAAGTGAAATAATCTGTCTGTAAACAATTGTTGGAAAAATGACTTGTGTCATGCACAAAGTAGATGTCCTAACCGACTTGTCAAAACTATAGTTTTAACAAGAAATTTGTGGAGTGGTTGAAAAATGAGTTTTAATGACTCCAACCTAAGTGTATGTAAACTTCTGACTTCTATATGTATAATATTACCGCTTAATTGTCTCTGGTTAATTTCCATTGTGAATTATTCTCCCTCTGAGGGAAACACTAATTGACCTCGAGCTTCAAAAAATATGAAAACATATTTTCTCAACATTGTGTTGTTTTAGCAGTGGGGTTAAAGTTGCAGCGTTTCAAAATGAAAGCTCGGAGAGAAACACAGGACCGTGCTTTAGATGGCAGTAGTATCGTGACGAGTATGAACTGGGGCCTACTGCGGGACACGTGTTGTATGGATGCCTTTAGACACAGGTTGTTGCAACAGCACTTTCTCTTCTGTTGTCTAGACTGACAATTTCTCTGTAAATATCAATTATTCTCTCTGCTAAGGAAGTCATTTTAAAGGTCCTGATCTCACTTCCCCGGACAATTGTGAATGATTCTATCAGGAGTAATAGAAAATATATTTTTTTAAATCACAACTTGTAATGGCCTGGGGGTGAGAATCTCATTTTAACCACTGTAAGCAGTGATGCTTGTGGCTTCAGGGAGGAATTGCCATTGAAAAATGAATTAAATGTGTCTGAATGCAGAGATAAATAATACAGCCACGGGGTGGAGTTGTGTGGAGCTGCAGCCTCCGAGCCAGCAGGTCTATTCTCTCCTTGATTAGCTGGGCTCAGACATGGAACAGAAACCCAAAGCGCTGCTCCCGCGCCTGACGACAGCAGGCCAGCTACAGTTGGATACACTAGCACTGCTTCAGGAGGGGTTTACCAGTTCAACAG